>NW_015537958.1:110991-118937 GCF_001515605.1 Sinocyclocheilus anshuiensis
ATTTCAATTCTCTGTGTGTATGTGCTGTACATGTGGAAGAATTGACAATAAAGCAGACTTGACTTGACTTGAATTCACATTATGAAAGGGAAAAAGTCAAGGAAGTCCTGGCAGGTGTCCTACCTTGGCAATTTGTGCTATTAAATATACATTAGAAAAATAAATAACAAAACAATCTCTCTCCACTAAATAAAAAAAAATAACCTTATGGTATGCTGTAGAAACAGTGGTGTAAAAAGACAGAAATCATACTTACGTTAAAGTTTTGGTACTATGTCAAAATTACACTTAAGCCCTAAAATCAAATTGAAATGTAAATTAAAATGTAAAAGATTTGTGTGTGTGAGTGAGTGAGTGAGTGAGTGAGTGAGTGAGTGAGTGAGTGAGTGAGTGAGTGAGTGAGAGAGAGAGAGAGAGAGAGAGAAAGAGTTTGAGGAAAGATGAAATTTGAACTGCCTTTCAAATTTATGTTTTCGACTTTAAACTAAATTGCAAGGAGTGTATTTTTTTCGGTAACACTTTATTTTAAGGTGTCCTTGTTACACGTTAAATGTACTTAATATAATAATAACAATTTATTATGCATAATTACATGCACCCTAACCCTAATCATATAGTAAGTATATGTAGTTAATTAATATTACTCAGTATAGTATAATTACACTGTAACAAAGACACCTTAAAATAAAGTGTTACCATTTTTCGGTAACACTTTATTTTAAGGTGTCCTTATTACAGTGTCATTATACATTTAAGCACTGAGTAATATTAATTAACTACATGTACTTACTATATGGCTAGGGTTAGGATTAGGGTTTGGCTTAGGGTTACTTGCTTATAATTATGCATAATTAATTGTTATTACAATAGTAAGTATATGTAACGTGTAACAAGGACACCTTAAAATAAAGTGTTACCATTTTTTCTTAAAAATGTAACAAGTCTTGTTTCAAATGTATAAGTCAAGTACAGATTTCCCAAAATAATAAGTAGGCTATATTATTGAAGTTGAATTACTCCAGTACTTTACACCCGTTTAAACCAACAACAAACTGTGGAACTGTCATGAGTAGTTCACACATTGTCAAACATACTTTGGCATTATACATTCTTTGCTTTTATGATTCTTTGCATTTTAAGCAATAGAGCTGTGCAAACACTGAAGTAGAACACTATGAAAGAAACAACAGAAGATCAAATGTGGTTTATGTGCTCTTTCCTCACAAAATAAGACATCAGATCTGTCAAGTTAAAACATTTAAGGAAATGAGAGAATGTTTGGGAACTAAGGTCTGAACTAACAAATCTTCCACACTTTCCACATTAAAGGGCCCTGGCCCCAAATACAGCCTCATTCCCATGATTACTTCACAATGTCAAAAGCAAACTGAGTGTATGTATATGTCAAGATGTACATCTTTGTTCAAACTCCAAATGTGTGCAGAGCTCTAGAGAGGCTTGCAACAACAGAAGGTTTGAATGGCATACGAGTGGTCGGCTCAGTGGTAATTGCGGCCACCTGTGATAGAATAAAGAGAAACCTGCCTTAAAGTCTGTGTTGTGGGGTGGGAGAGCACACACAGCTCAAAAAGGTGCCCGCGCCAATTCCTGTCCTTCGCTCAAAACTTGAATGTGAAGTTTTAGAGCTTTAAATGGACCGTATTACATACAGTATTCCGGCTATATGCATCTTGTACTTCTTGCTTTGGTGTATTTGTAGTAGGACCCAGGTATACAGAGTTTGTACGATATATCGGCATTTTCTTTATAAGCGATTCGATATGAGGCAATACCGTTTATATCGATATACAGTAGTTTGATACGAGCGCATCTGAAAATATAGCGGAGTACACAGACTGAGCTGCTGCGGAGAAAGTGCATAATCCAATTTGTTCTAAACAAGTGACAAGCTTCATATTAAGACCTTTAAAAACTGGTAAGACATAGTTTATAGTTTCATTTCGCATATTAGTTAAAGCGGCTCGGCCCGTCACATGCTCTGACAGAAAGGCTGCGTGTGCTGCTGACAGAGACAGCAACTCATGCTGTTTAATGTGTTTAAGATGTGCTGTCTTCCTGAATGCATAACTTACATTTCACTGGTATATTCTCCATCTGTAAATGTTAGAAACCCATGGAAATATTTCCATTTTTCTGTCAGAAGTGCATGAGCCTTTTGGGATTCTCCGCTAAACTTCACTTCAGTGAACGAGCGCCGCCGCGAGCATGCGCCAAACAGACAGAGCTCAATTAATTAGGAGGACAAGAATAGGCCTGTCGCAATAATCAATATATCGACTTATCGCGCAATATATGTACATGACCTCAATAATTTTTGGTGATGCAATATATCGCCCATTATATTTACTTAAAAATTAATGTCACCATGTTTTGTACATTCCACTTGCGCCTGTGTCTTTTGCAGCTTCTCGTACTTAACGTGGTGTAGTTGGTGCTAGTTCAAATTTAAAAAATTCCTCTACAAAAAAAGTTTCATCTGCAGATATGGTCTTGTTTGGGATCTGTGCCTTTGTGCATACGGACATCTGACTGCTAGTGATTGTGTTTTTCAGCAATAGTGTGCACCCTTAATTTACAGAGAAAAGAAGGTCAGGGAAAAAAATCTATCGATGGAAAAATCTCCATTCAAGTTCTTTGTGCATTTTTCTTTTTTCTACTTGTTACTTTGCACTTTTTGTTAGAAAATGTTTATTTACTATTTATTCAAGTTTTTTAAGGTATCTAAAATTTTGATACTTAATTTCCATGATTTAAATATTCTTGAAAATTAAAAGTTTGTTGTCATTTGGAAGTGTGTAGGCCTTCTTGCATTATTATGCTGTTACATTATGATTATATATTCAGTGGCATAAAATGGTCTTTAAAATGACAATAATATCGCAATTATTTCTGGGGCAATATATCGCACAACAAGAAGTTGTTATCGTGACAGGCCTACGCAAGAATTCTGACTAAAATATACATTTCACTGAAATATTTGTAGTTAGACAATAAATATGACATGTAGAATTTTAAACCTACAAGTAAGTCTATTTTTATGATAGCACTGACTGTAAAGTGACTGTAATGGGGTAATCAAAATAGCCTAACACAACTCATTTTGTTGTGCTTTTGTTTTCATTTATTTTCATTTTTAGTTTAGTGAATTTAACTTCCGCTTTAAAAGCCTTATTTTTGTTTTTAGATTGCAATGTTACAATGTTAGAATGAAATGTGATTTTAACCCTTTTTTGCACATAATATAAAGGCTTACATGGTTACATTAACTTTATTTGTTTTCATAGCCTTTAGTATGTATTGTTTTGTTGGACAACATTGGGCGGTAAGTGAAATATATATATATTAAATACAGATTTTTTTAATCCAAATACAAAAACGAAAATACCGAGATATATACCGTATATCGCAAATCGGCCAAAAAATACCGGGATATGAATTTTTGCCCATATCGCCCAGCCCTAATTTGTAGTAATTACTCCACTCTTTGCCAGCCTTAGCATGCTGCACCAGTTGGACAGCACATTCCCCTCATGTCTGCATTCAGCGTCTGCTTTATATCATGTTCACACTTCATTTATGTCTCGGAATATGAAAGCTGAGTAATTTCCAGCTTTCTATCGGCATGGATAGACTGCTGATCTCGAACTATGTGGGATCGTCATGGCATGAGCTGTAGGAGGACTAGCTAAGACAACCCTACACCCACAGCACAGCCCCTTCAAAGAAGCATTCATTGTGTTACTCTTTACAGAACAAGCTTTTAGTGACAAGAAAGCCTCCACTGTGGCATGCTGGAGAGATAAAGATGTCCCATCTCGAGTCCAAGCTCTGGTGTTTGTACACTAATTTAGCAGGGGAATTAAAAGTACTTAAGAAACTTAAGAAGGCAGCCGTGTAACTCTAAAACACATCTATAAAAAATGGCATCCATTCTCTACAGTGCCAGGTTGAAAAGCAGCTTAATGGCTTCTCTCCATGCTGAGCTGTCAAGAAGAAAGCAAGTCTGTATGGACGATGCTGAAGAAGATTCGCGGTACGTTTGCAGGGGGTTGGCACAGGATCCCGCTTCCACTGTCCACCATCGGCGTCCCAGCTGCCTGCCTGTAACTCTAGCAAACATCAAGGACAGGACGGAGCTTTACCGAATTAACATATCTCACATATTGATCGTGCGGTGCTCACTTTGAAACCGACACCTCCTCCCCCTGCACTTTGAACCGGCCTCTGTTCTGCCCAAATTATTTTGGAATAAAAAAGGCCTTTAAAGGCGTGGAGTGTCAGTTACTCTCCGGCTAAATTAAAATCAAGTAAACAGGAAACTGCATGCTCTAAAAGATCTCGGAAACAAGCTGCATTTCACTGATAAATCAAGGAAAAATGTTAAATTACAAGGCTGTTTTTATCTGTTTATGGCTGAATCTGCTGTTAGTAGTAATACTGTGCTATACAGGCCTGAGGTCCAAAAAAGTTTTGGAATCGCATTTAGTAAATCACTCCATCTCCTGATTTCATTTCATCTAATTCATAAGGCACTTGTGTTTGCAGGCTCTTGGAAAGCAAGCAAGATCAATTGTGTAAATACATTTATGCCTCCAATAAATAAATTGAAGCCAATGTGCAAACTTTAAAATGTTGTTTCAAGCATGTAAAAATGCCAGAAATAGTATTACTTGATGTTGTCAGTCAACACATACTTTCAGTGTTAGGAAGCAGCAACACCTCCTCCTCACCTTTGAGGCTGTCAGGAGGAGTTGACAGATAAAGATAGGCTGCCAAATCTGTCGAGTTTCTCCCTATCAACAACAAAAAGTCCAAAGTCTTTTTTTCAAACCCTCTTCTCGCTATTTCTCGAGCTGTTTGCGGACTGGTGCTGGGAAATCCAGCCCAAACAAACTTACATTGAACATAATATAGTGAAGGGTTTAAGACCACATCAAAGTACACCTTCAAAAAAAAAAAAAAAGAAAAAAAAAAGGGGAAATATTGGCAGCACTGGCTTCATTCCACGAATGGTAAATTTAACTACACAAGTCTCTTTTTGTTAACACATTTAAGGAATCCTTTGAATAAACTGTCGGTGTGTTGGTTATGGACTCGAAACAAAAACAGTGTGAAAAATGACTTTTCGTCCAAACTTAATTACAGTCATCCATCAAATGTACTGCAGGCGTCAGTTTCAGGTTGCTAACATCAGTGATGGGTTTGACTGATTTAAATGTTAAAATATGACATTTAAACTGATTTTTGAAGATGTTTCAACATTTGCAATTAGAGTAAAATAACTTAATGCCATTTGAATATTAAAGCCAAAGGCTCAAGGTTAGTTAGTTAAACTTTATTGTCCAGTCTTTGCTGAAAATTGGTCTTTGGTCTCACTGTACATACAACTACAACGCATATACTTACACATCATACAAAAAAAAAAAAAAAGAGACAATATTACAGCCAATACACAAATACATAATTGCTCCAAAGAACTATGATATAAATGTTTATGTATAAACTTATTTGGTGTCCTATAAAAATGACCAGATGATATTAATTCAAAGGCATAATTAAGTGGGTGAGCTGTGTCTTTACTTATAACTGCCCTTCTGTAAACTGCCATGTCATTCAATTGGATTGACGTTTGGTTGGATCCCACAACCTTTCATGCCATCCTTATAACACTATTTAGTTTGACTGTATTTGCACGTTATTCATCCAAATCAAGCTGTTGTGTTATACCTTAAAATACTCTCGACTATGCTGATGTAAACTCTTTTCAAAACATCAATTTCAAAATCTCAATTTCCTTAAGAAAAGCTTCTAATTTGCTTTCTTACAAGTAAGTTCCTGTAAAGCCTGTTTACCAAGATTCTATTTTGAAGGCTCTATTTTAAAGTGTGAAATGGTCTTTTCCTTTCAGTATTTTTCCCTGTCAGCTCAGGATAATCACTAGTGAGATGTTTGGCACTGTGTGCCAGTAGATATTTAAAATGGGTCATATGATGGTGCTAAAAAAGAACATTATTTTGTGTATTTGGTGTAATGAAATGTGTTTATGTGGTTTAAGGTAAAAAAAAACAAAAAAACATTATTTTCCACATACTGTACATTATTGTTTCCCTTTCATGGGAACTTCAAACTGCGTCCTCTAGGGGTCGCTATGGGGAATGCCTCGTCATGACCCGTGTCTGAAGCATACATTGAAAAAACACCAACTCGTTGGCCGGCGACAGCCATGACGTCACTAACAGTGCGACTATAGTATAAATAGGCGCCGGGAGCACACATCATTCTCTTCTTCGTCTTCATTGACTGTTTTGTTTGAAGCGTGCATTTCTGTGGTAAGAGCGATCTCTATTCATCTCATTATGGCGAGCACTAGCAAAGCGTTTAAGGATGTGTGCATCCGTGTTGACGTTGTTTAACATCTGATGACACACGATCTATGCGTTATTTGTTTGGGCGAAGAGCACGTACGCGATGCCTCCGAGGGGGCAATCGGCGTGCACTGCGAGCGTTTTTTCCAAGGGAAAAACTCTCAACGGGTAAATGATTTCATTCTTTAATTTAAATACAAATTTAACTTTAAAATTGTAACTGGTTTCCAAACAAACATGTTCTTTTCTCTTTTTAGTTGTTTGGTCATATGTAAGTGTGAGCAGCTCTGTTAAGCTGAGGATCCTTATCCACTACGTAAGTAACAGAGACATTGAAATTATAATACATATTGTTAGATTTTTTTAAATTTAATTTAACACTAGAACTCTCTATTCTATCTGCTTGTTTTTTCTTTAATTATTATAAAAAATAATAATAATTGACCCTCTAACACTAGCTCTGTCTATTCTATTTCTTTTCTATCTACTTTTTATTCTGTTTATTTATTATAAAAAAAAAAAAAAGTATAAAAAAACCTTGATATCTGTACTGTGTTAGACTAACCGGGATTTGTCACAACACTTATATATTGTTTCTCTTTTGTCATGTTGATTGCTTCTATTACCCTCATTAAGTCGCTTTGGATAGAAGTGTCTGCTAAATAATTAAATGTAAATGTAATGTAATTATTACTTGGGTTTATGCATAAACATACCTAGTCACAAAAAATATTAAAGCTATCCCATGACTTTATATCACTTTTTTCTTTTAACATTGTGAAGGGCTCACATTCTGTCCATTTTTGCTTTTGGCCTTCATAGACATTTTTTGGTTTTACGTAAACAAATGGACAACTCTAAACTCAATTGTGTATTTCAGATGCATCACATCCCACAACCTCATCATCTTGCAGAGAGAAACTGCCACTCAGTCACACCAAAATGATGGACTTAAAGGCATCATATAGGATTGTGAAGATATTTCACTGGAACTTTGTCTTCATCACATCTTTTTTTTTTGTGTTTTACTACTTTATGTATTCATGTTCAATGTCAAGTGTCAACTGTTGTTAAGAGCACTGATATTATTGCTACAATTTCACGTCAATAAAAAAGTATCTGATTCACACAATATGTTGTTGCTGCTGTAATTGTTGTTGTTATTTTAATGTAAATACCCCTCCCCCTGATTTCCCCCCTGAATTACTGATTTTTTGGACTTCAGCCATCCAACTACACAGACTGTCAACACACTCTCAACAGGTAAATGATTTCTTTCTTAAAATGTCTATTATTTTCAACTTTTAAACTGTAACTGGTTTCCTACCAATCATGTCTTTTTCTCTTTTTAGTTTAAGAGAACATGTAAGTGTGACCAGCTCTGTTCAGTTAAGGATACTTCTTTCTCCATCTCCACTAAGTAAGTAACAAAGATATTGAATTTATGGTCCATATTGTTAGATTTATTTATTTACTTTATTTTTTATTATTATTTGGGTTTATACATAAACATAACATTGTGAAGTGCTCACATACTACTTTTGGCCTTCATAAACAATT
>NW_015537958.1:119165-124821 GCF_001515605.1 Sinocyclocheilus anshuiensis
ATATACTGTTTTACATAAAATCGTTCTTTATAATGTAAAGAACATTCTGTGAAAATGTAACCTTGATATCTCTAATATTGACTTAGTAAGGCCATGTCAAAGATTGAAATCATATTTTGATGCTTATCTCATAATTAGATTTTGAGACTTTAGCCTGAATTTCACAGATGGTCACAAATACACATAATGATGGGCTTACAGGCATCATAGATGATTGTGAAAATACAGTATATCACTAGAACTTGGTCTTCATTACACTATTTTCTGTTTCTATTTTTGTTTTACCTCTGCATTTATTTATGTTCGATGTCAATTGTCATTTAATGTATTCTGCTAACAACGGTTGTTAAAATCACTGTCATTTTTGCTACAATTTCACATGTCATTAAATAAAAATGAAAAAAATTATTAAAAAGGTTATTTATAGCACCATTAAGGTTCTATATAGCACTTTCAAAGCATGGTTCTTTATGGAACCCTATAAAAAGGGTTCTATTTAGCACCAAAAAGGGTTCTGCTATTGTTACAAGCTGAAGAACCCTTTTCTGGTTTCTGTTTAGAACCATTTTTCTTAAGAGTGTACTCTCCCAGGAAACAGTCCTCGTCCTCCGTAAAATGTGCTGCACACATCTGAATATTTGGGTTGAACTGTTCTGTGGTGTTATGCAAATCTTCCCACACAATGACGTAGACATGTGGGGGCGTGTTTAAACGAGGCGTTTTAGGAGGGTGTGGACGAGTCTTAACTTTTATAAAGAATATCTATTTGGGTTTGAGACTTTAGTCTTTGCAACTTTAGGGATCTTATCTATTCACGAACAGCTTGTAACACTCCAAAGAGAAAGGAAAACTTGAAATCGCATCATATGACCCCTTTAAGAATTGTCATGACTTTATTTTCCTGCAGTTCCAGAGTGAGTCACATGCCATTTATGGCTCAGGTGATTGGCTCAAAATATGATGGAAGCAGAACGGAGAACAGATGACAGATTTAATCTTGTGTCTTTGCCTTGGGCCAGTTAAAGGGAACGAATGGGTTTAATGCAAAGCAGAGTACGCATCAGTATGTAGTTAATTACCATATTTATTAGGGGTGCTCCGATCAGGATTTTTGAGGCCGATCACTGATCGCAGAATGCAGTATCTTTTTTTTTTTAAATGGGGGGAATTCCCCTCTTAGGTGACTCTGTGAGAGGAGAAGCAGATTTCACACAGGAGTCCGCTACTGATCAGTGGCTGTTTACCACAAACACTACATTTATCCATTATTTTGCTTTCAAATCCATTGTCACTGAAAATGCTTTTTCAGCATTGCAATTCTTTTTTTTTTACACAGTACAGTAATACAATCTTTCACAGACATGTTTAAATAAACATGAGCAATAAATATATGCATAACATTATTCAATGCTTTTTACTTTTGCATTTACTTCTAGATTTATATATTAAGTTGCTCAAGCAAGTGGCAAAACATTGAGTACCTCTCCTTCAGCAGTATAGTTATTTTACCCATGCCAGACAGAGACTGAGACGGTGCCGCTGCATGTCGTGCCAAACCTCTCACGACAGCGTCATCAGCTTGAGATCGTTTTTTTGAGATCGGCCTTTTTAGAGACCGCCGATCAATCATCCCAAAGCGATTATCGGCCGATAGTGATCGGTAGCTGATCAATCGGAGCACCCCTAATATTTATGCCATACATTCATGCCAGAAAATGTTTGGCTATTATGATAATTAAATTTTTCCACCTGTTGCATAGAAACACAACTAATACAGTCGAAACAAGTACTTTACAGGAACAGCAATGTGAAGTAACAACACGCTACAAAACGTCTTCAAGTTCTACTTCACGATCAAAGCAAAAGCATCATTACGATATTTCTAAAGGGACAAACATACAATGAACAAAACAATACCAAAAAGCAGGGCACTCCAATGGAAGAGTGGAACAAACAACAAAAGATTGCGAAGACTTCAAAGGGACTCATCTACAGATGCTGTATCCTCTCCTCAAACACATCTAAACTAATTGCTGCATCTATTCCCTCTGACCTCGCTCTACTTGTTTCATTTCTTACAGGTTGCACGACTACGGAGGCAAGGCCCGGCATTCAGTGACCGGACTTACAAAAGCCTACAGGTAGACGAATAAAGGCTATGTCTAATGAGAGAGGATTCTTCCACTACACTAGCTACCAACCACAGAGGAAAGAAAAAGCTATTATGGATCTTTAAAAGAGTGGAAACTCTGGATAGGTGTGCAGACACAGGACTCAAAAGGAGTGAGGCACCTCCCTCTGTGACAGACCTTTAGTTCCTTCTCTGGGAACAAAGGAGGAACAAGCTTAATCCAGCCAGCTTATAATGAGCTATAAGCTTTCTTTTCACAACAAAAATGTCCTCCCTTACTTTGGTGCTAATCAGGGACAAATGCCCGGTCCTTTTCAGGTCTTCTGATCCTCTTTCCTTTGCTGCCGCTCTCGTCTCTTGTCCCGCATTTTCAAGTGTCCTAGGTTGGAGATGGTTTTGAGATCCGTGAGAATGCTGGGGCTTTGGCTCGACATATAGAAGCTCTATGTTCAAGAGGCCCCATTCACAACTCATCTTTCCAATTGTGCAGGAACGACGGAGAGTTTGAAATCATGCATTCGGGAGAGTAAAGCAGGAATAAAGTTGGAGATGCTCTTCAATGCTAAAATTGCCAAAAACAGGCTTTTTGGTTGTAGCGTTGGGGCCCTAGTGTGGCCGTTTTGGCACTTAAATGCCTCCGCGGGCTGCAGCAGACCAGAACAACAGCCCAGGAAAAACAACAAAGAGCTCAAACCCCATTCATACCGTGAAAGAACTAGCATCCAGCCGATGCGGCATGTAGCGCACAGGCTTTCTTCTTTCACTCCACCGCACAAGAAGCGAGAGAGGTGTATGAGGAATCTATTAAAGCAATATGACACGTAATTGGCTTATGAAGCCAGGCAAAAGGAAAAGTTCTGGGGCCTAAACCTCACATTACAGTTCAACTCCTAGTGGTGCTTCCAGATAACTCCAGGGGGTTACAAAAATCCGACCATTTCAGCAATGAGGGATCTACAAAATGCTACAAATTAATAGGCCCTCTAACTACCAGGAAGCTTTATTCCAAACAGCACGACAAGAAACACTAAACAACCCAAAACAGGCATTTGAAATGTTTCATTTTTACACTTACAAAACTTAATTTGCCTTACATTTTCTTATTCATTTATGGGATGTAAATGTTTGTTTCGACAATGATTCAAAAGGATTCTTTACCTTACAGTATGATCACGATTCAGGCCGATCCAATACAGTTAGATTACTTCCAAAAATGATTTCCAAAATGATACTGAGGATATAAATGTAACTGGAGAAACAATTTGCATATTGAATATTGGCTAAAAATTGTAATTTTTTGGACAAGAAATTAACATACATTTGTTATTTATTCAATAAATTA
The DNA here is from genome assembly GCF_001515605.1 of Sinocyclocheilus anshuiensis. NCBI lineage: Eukaryota > Metazoa > Chordata > Actinopteri > Cypriniformes > Cyprinidae > Sinocyclocheilus > Sinocyclocheilus anshuiensis. The sequence continues at coordinate 122,639 of NW_015537958.1, forward strand.
AAGATCAATATTATGTTGGCAAACTAACAAACAAATGTTGAGCAGACTGTTGAACTATATATTAATGGCATGTAACACACAATGAACAAATAATCATCACTAGTCAAAGCACGTTTGTGGGTATATTCTCCAAATATTTAAAGGGGTCATATGATGCGATTTCAATTTTTCCTTTCTCTTTGGAGTGTTACAAGCTCTTGGTGCATAAAGAAGATCTGTAAAGTTGCAAAGACTAAAGGCTCAAATCTAAAGAGATATTCTTTATAAAAGTTAAGAGTCAGCCACGTCTACCTAAAACGGCTCGTTCTAACACGTCTCCACATACCTACGTCACTATCTGGGAAGATTTGCATAACGCCGCCCAAATGTTCACGCAAAGAAAGAAGGCATAACTTTTATCCTCGCTGTAGTATTGTTGTTGCCGCTGCCATGTCGTGAAGGCGCTGTGTGCTTCGTTGTGAAAGCGAAACTACTTTGTTTGGCCTTGCAAAAGAGGACGATATCTGCTTCGTCATGACTAGAGCTGATCCGTGCTGGTTGCTGAGGAAATACGCATAAACACATTTCATTACACCAAATACACAAACTAATATTCTTTTTAGCAACATCATATGACCCCTTTAATAAATCACAATTTGGTAAGAAAACCACTATAAGTACCTTTTCTCAAATAGATAATGCAGAAATCGGAATTTGGCAGTGTAAACTTTATAACGAGTATTTGTCTCCTCAATTTTGCATTTGCCACATTTGTTGTGAGACCATGTGTGTAATCTGAGCAGAACTAAGTATTGTTATAATTATCATAATTAATTATTAATTTCTCTAATTGATGCACTGAATTTTTATTACTGAATTGATACATCATAGAAGCACCTCCATTTAGTACTGAATGATTTGAGAGCAATATATTCAGGACGATTTTAAATAGTGTCGAAATGTTGCAAAACTCATTAGACTCATCATTTATTATTCATCCAGGGTTCCTCTTCATCTGAGATTCCACATCTATGACTCCCTGGAGTCCATTATCTCTCTCATGTGACTCATATATCTGACACACCTATCTGAGGCGCGTCTCATGAATTCTAAACCCTGCAGATCGGAAATGCACCTCCTCTTTCTGGTGTCTCTCTTCCACAGAAGGTGAAGCGATGCAGAACGCCCATGCAGGCTGGATGGAGGCCCCGTTAGCCTTGCCTGCCTTTGCAGGACTTTCATAAACAGGCAGTAATGAAACGTAATCCCAGGCCTCGTGCATTCAACAGGCCTGACTGCTTCAAAGTTTTGTTTGTGTTTTTCTTTTCCGGCTCTTTGAATGTCTCCCTCCACTGCCTTTGAAACTCAAGCTCACCCCCACCTGTAACGGGACAGGCGCCATGTTTTCATAATCGTATGTTTAAAATGGCATCTTAATTTCCTGAGCCCTATTTCCAGAGGAATTGTTCACGAACAATGAGAAAGAGGAGGATTTGCTTGACTTGCGGTGCTACTGTGACTATAAAGAGAGTTGAGGGTTCAACAACAAATTTATCTCGCTTTGAAAGAAATACTGACACAAAGCCAATTATTGTGGATAAGTATGTAGCAATGTTTTGGACAAGGTTCTTTTGAGGGCAAATACAAGAAAATCTTTTCCTCTGAATTTTTTTTTGTTTGTTTGTTTTGAAAGGTCACTAGTGTTTGGTTATGATTAACACCTCCTATAAACCACGATCAAAGAAAGATATGTTTTGTATCACATTGTAACAAACCAGGCTTATAACTCAATCTGTATCTTTGTTGTAAATTCACAGACTTGAAATTTGAACAGCAGATTGTTCTTTCCTCTATGTTTTCATAAGCCACTATTTTTCATTCTCTCCCTCCTTTGAACCATGACTGCCATTGCAACAAAGCCTGGTTTTCATCTTGAAGAAACAGCTATTATTTTACAACAATTTGGAAGCAGTACCGTAAAAAAAAAAAATCATATATCAGTCGAACCGGTACATTACATTCCCTTTCATGGGAACTTCGAACTGCGTCCTCTAGGGGTCGCTATGGGGAACGCCTCATCATGACCCGTGTCTGAAGCATACATTGAAAAAGCATCAACTCGTTGGCCGGCGACAGCCATGACGTCACTACCGGTGCGACTATAGTATAAATAGGCGCCGGGAGCACACATCATTCTCTTCTTC
>NW_015537958.1:128504-132196 GCF_001515605.1 Sinocyclocheilus anshuiensis
CGTCTGTGTGTGAAGACAGTAGCGCAAATCCGTGAATGAATGTTCCGAAGTGAAATAAACTTCAACGGAATAAAGTTGAATGGAATTTAATTGAATTAAAGTTGAATAAACTTCAACTTTACTGTTCAGTGCACTGATGTCAGACTCATTTTGGACAATAAAGTTTGTTAAATTGTTAAATGCCCTGCCTCCATTACGTATCTCTGTCACATCATTTTAAGTGTTTCATCACCACATTTGAGTGATCATTGCAATAAATGTGTTTATTTATATATATTCTGTTTATGAATATACTGTATTCTATATATAGTATCAGTCAAATGTTTGGACACACGCATGGGAAAGTGTCCAAACTTTTGACTGGTACTGTACTATAATATACACAAAGAATATCGGCCGATATATCGATATCGGCCCTTTTTTTTACTCCCTAATATCGGTATCGGTCCCAAAAAAACCCTATCGGTCGGGCTCTACTCTCTACTGATAATAATAATACACCTGCAAAATAAATACCAGCACTGCCATCTTGTTTATTCGCATGTTTTTTATTTGTATTGTGCATATTTTGGTGGTTCAGAGAACAGAATGCTTTATGATCTGAAGTCTAAAAGATCCAGATCAGACTTTGAATAGAATGACGCCTGAACCCACACACAAAACAAGCAATAATTAGAATGCACTGGCATTTATCCTCAATCATTTTTAACAACTAAATTTAATTTCAAACACAAACATGCAAAGAGCAGAGTTGCAGACATAACTGAACAAAGATATGAGTGTTAATCGTGATGTTTTGTACACACTGTTTCAGTGAGTTTCACACACCCAATGCTAGTTTGACCATGATAGGGCCTTTTGAAGTCCAGAGGGAAACCCTGCGTAGAGATCAGTAGATATCTCAAGCTCCAGTTTTCCTGCACTCTGATCATTGCCAGATGTTGGCTGAACGGCAGCTTCTAGGGCCCGAGCAAACTTCACAAATCGCTATAAATCACCAGGCACTTCCCAGCAGCTTCATACATGTCTCAATTCCACAATCATGTCGGCACCGTCATCTCAAACGGACGGTAAATCTAATCTTGCTCATTTTGTTGTCTTGCGATAGTCAGTTTATGCAGGTGCGGGCCAACAAACACAATTGGGAACAGTGAACTGAAACAAAATATGAAATCTGTTCTTTCAATCTTTTTTTTTCCCATTTCCATCACTCCTTGCTTCCGCTGGACGCTCAGAAATCCACCTCTCTCTCATTATCTCTGCCCATGACGCATCTGGTGCAATAATACAAATGGTAACAAAAAAGCTAATAAATAAGGAGAGGAGACGGAAGTGAATGCGTAGGAGTAGGCATCCAGGGATTAAAAAGAAACATAGCAAACCCAGCGGACTGAGAACATGCTTGGAGTCTGTAAGAAGAGAGAGCAGCTTAAAGCCAGAGCGGCCCATGATAAATGGACAGTAATGTCTTTCCCATCTGGGTTGAGGAAGGGCAAAGCCACTAATGAGTCCTATCAACAGGTCTCCTGTCCTCACAGGGACATTTGATCACAGAGACGCACAGGACAGAAACAGACTTCACATGCTGTTCTACTACGCAAAAGAGCCCAGATAACTGATGACTGGACCTGATGTCAGGATAGATTTGTAATAGCAACACAATGCCCTTGTGATTTCATTTGGTGCGTAACCGGTGCTACAGACTTGAACAATACCTCAAATCAATTGCTTTTTAGATGATTTTAAACCTTACAACTACATAGTAAAATAATTTAATACTTTTACTTCTTAAAACAATGGACAGATGAAAGAAAACAGGATCAGAAACATTGCTAACTGGATTAAACCACACAAGCACCGTGACTCAACATGTAACCACTACACCACAGTTCCAACTCCAAAAGTTTAAGATTTGTCACTAAGTGGAAATGTGTACACATGGGAGGATCTGAACTTAGATCGGTCTTAATTCAACATGCTTTGTGTACACATGGCACATGAGTATTTTTATGGTTTCGATCCCTTAACTAACAAAGAACAGGATCTGGAAGTGGAGGATGAATTAGTGGTTTCAGAAATCGTCTTTTCAGTTGATGTAGTCCTCAAATTGAGGTTTCAAGTGAAGTGAAAAGGGGACCGCGGAAAGCAAACCAAGCGAAAATAAAAATTCAAGATCAAGAGAGCAAGAAAAATATTGGCAAGGTTTTTTTTTTTTTTTACTTGCAGCTCATGATAAAATGCACAATTTGGCTGTGCTTTGGTGCCATGAAATATAAAAACATGGAAAGGAAAACTGAAAATATTTATACAAATGAAACACAGTATGAGATTGGCAGCCATAATAAGAAAAAATGTGTCAATATTCATCACTGAATTCAAAAGTGCAAATATAAAAATACAAAAAAGTTCAGATGGTCTGGACTAATTATTGAAACTACATCTTGTGAAATGAATAGATCACTTAAAATTCCCAAATTTAAAGTTCATCACTCCACAGAAGGAAACAAGGATGTACTTTAGTGTGGATCGCTTTATTTTACCATATGGAATACCGTATAAAGAGCAGAATGCAGATGTCATGCATCTTTTATACATCTTATAAAAGTATTCCACTAGGGGAATTATCTTTAAAAGCCGAAGCAAATCATGTAACAATCTGACATCTACGAATATAAAAATGCTTTATTCTAAATACAATACCAGCCAGGAGAAATCAGTAAAATATTTTGGTGTTGAAATTTCTTAGACTTTTTTGATATTTTAATATCTGTATTCGCACACTATAAAAGAAAATCTAGACTTTCCAAAACACTACAAAACAATATGACACCTATCAAACTACTCCACTGGCACGGCTTGAATTATGTTGAAGGTGGGCTGTGCCAGCAGAGGGATTAACAAACAAGTCCAAGTTCAAGGGCCCCTGACTAAACAGCATGGTGGAGACGGTTGCGGTGCATCAAAGCCGTCCTGGCACATCTTGGGCGTCCCAGCACAGTGGGTGCAGCTGCTCAATTGAGGTCATTCTGGCAGCTGCCCCTGCCGCCCCCCTCTATACCCACCCAAAGCTCAGGGGTTCGCTTATTGCCTGCAGCGGAAAAAACCCCCCCTTCTCGTTCATGCTTAGTTACGAGAAGACTTTTTATACACGCTTGTTTTCTTATTGTCATATTGCCTGCTGTTTACTCTTGATTTTCAACCTTAGTGGGGAAGGGAATGGATAGACTTCATGTATTATATTTATTTGTTTATTTTCCTTGAATATTCTAAAATAACTATGATTTTTTTCTTTCCCCTCACGTTTTCTTACATTTCATGACAACTCTATTAATCTAATCGGTAAAGACTTTTGAATCTGCAGTGAAACTGAGTGTGAATTTGACATTTCTTAACTTTTTAAAGCATCTGTGGTGAATTTTGGACATTCTGCAATTTTATGCTTATGCTTCTTCCTACTCCTTTTTGGACATGTATAAGTTAATATTGTTTTGTTTATTGTACTTGACTATACGTGTGTATGTGTGTATATACAGTGGGTACGGAAAGTATTCAGACCCCCTTCAATTTTTCACTCTTTGTTATGTCTGAATACTTTCCGTACCCACTGTATGTATGTACATGTGTATATACATACGTGTGTAGTATGAGTATATACACTACCGTTCAAAAGTTTGGGATCAGTAAGACTTGTA
>NW_015537958.1:132213-133803 GCF_001515605.1 Sinocyclocheilus anshuiensis
CATGGTTTCTATTTTTATATACTTTAAAATATAATTTATTTCTGTGATGCAAAGCTGAATTTCCATCAGCCATTACTCCAGTGTAAAGTGTCACATGATCCTTCAGAAATCATTCTAATATGCTGATTTATTATTAGAATTATCAATGTTGGCAACAGTTGTGCTGCCAAATATTTTTTTTTGGAAACTGTGATACTTTTTCAGGATTGTTTGATGAATAAAAAGTTAAAAAGAACAGCATTTATTCAAAATAGAAATATTTTCTAACAATATAAATCTTTGCTATCACTTCTTAACAATTTAACACATCCTTGCTGAATAAAAGTTTTAATTTCTTTCAAAAAAAGAAAGAATACAATTTACTGACCCCAAACTTTTGAATGGTAGTGTACATAGTTAGAAAATATTTCTATTTTAAATAAATGCTCTTTTTAACTTTTTGTTCATCAAAGTATCCTGAAAAAAGTATCACAGGTTCCAAAAAAATATTAAGCAGCTCAACAGTTTCCAGCACTGGTAATAAATTAGCATATTAGAATGATTTCTGAAGGATCATGTGACACGATGGAAATTCAGCTTTGCATCACAGGAATACATTATATTTTAAAGTATATTAAAATAGAAACCATTATTTTATATTGTAATAACATTTTGATTTGGCCATTTCTGGTTGGCTCAAGTCAACAAAGGAAGTTGCTGTTTATGGTTACAGATGTCATATTTTATTCAAAAATGAGGCTGTGAGTGATGGAAGTATAGTCTACTCAATATTTTTACGAAAGTAACCCAACGTTTTTTTAGGCCATTTCTGGTTGTTTGTGGTTTTTGTGCATGGTCAATGCTTCGGCCAGGTACACAACAGAACAATTTATTAAAAAGAGTTCAGATTAGGAGATAATGAGTCTCATTCACAAAGTGTGTGTACACAAAATTAAATGAAAGTATGAACACACTCAGCTGTAACAACAGTATACTGGTGAAAAATATTTGGAAAACGCTTCAGTGTGTATTGGTGCTTGTGTTCTGGAGAACCGTTTCCATTTACAATGCGTTTTTGCAGCGTTAAGCAATGTAGCCATTCACAGACATACTGTGTTGATTTCTTGTATGTAATGGCCAGTGCCGAGTGATTATAAAGGGAGCTCTCTTGTGTGCTTTCTAGGGGTGCTCCGATCAGGATTTTTGAGGCCGATCACCGATCACCGATACCGATCTTTTTAAAGCCTTTTTTTTATCATTTATAACTATTTATAGTGATACTCCAATCAGGATTTTTAGACATTTATTTAGGGCCTGAATTTAATTTTTGAAAATGACCGCTCCTGAACGCACTGCCGGACAGCAACCGTGCAGTGTGCACACTTTATTAATCTGTTAACATGAGCGCAGAAAAAAATACGCACCACATTCGCACTGCAAACGGAGTAATGTGAACCTGGCATTATTTGTGTGCGCTGCGTGCTTATAGACAAACGCGATGTGGTGATTTGAAGACATTTGTGTATTTTGAGAGAGAAAGAGAGAGTGCGCGCGGTGATTCACTCACGCTGTTTGTGAAATTACATCTCACACAAGGTTTTCAAATGACTT
>NW_015537958.1:133961-134177 GCF_001515605.1 Sinocyclocheilus anshuiensis
GACCGCCGATCAATCATCCCAAAGCGATTATCGGCCGATAGTGATTGGTGATTGGTAGATCGGAGCACCCCTAGTGCTTTCTAAGCTATATATATTCCATTCAGAATTTGTATAAAAAATAAAAACTCATGCTTAGAGGACCAAAGGCCAAGAACACGCTCAGTGGTTTGATTCTGGAACCGGGCCTGACGTAGATACATGTATTTACAGCTGGCT
>NW_015537958.1:135192-139671 GCF_001515605.1 Sinocyclocheilus anshuiensis
CGCCGGACAGAGACTGAGACGGTGCCGCTGCATGTCGTGCCAAACCTCTCACGGCAGGCACGGCATTAGCTTGAGATCGTTTTTTTGAGATCGGCCTTTTTAGAGACCGCCGATCAATCATCCCAAAGCGATTATCGGCCGATAGTGATTGGTAGCCGATCAATCGGAGCACCCCTAGTGCTTTCTAAGCTATATATATTCCATTCAGAATTTGTATAAAAACTTTGGTTTCATGCTTAGAGGACCAAAGGCCAAGAACACGCTCAGTGGTTTGATTCTGGAACCGGGCCTGACGTAGATACATGTATTTACAGCTGGATAATGAAAGGTGTGTAATCTGGGTCTGTATAGAAGGTGTTTATTGTGTTTGAACTGGTTTTGCACAATTGCTCGAGGATCGTGCTGAGAGTGACGAAGGGCTGTGAAGAAAAGGTTGTGTGAAAAGCCTTTTGGATATGGAGATGTCCTGGCATTTTTTATGCAAATTACTAACCTTGAACACGTGGTCACTCATTTAGAATACTCTCAATTCAGTAATATTAGAACAAGGTTAAGAACATGTTGCGAATTTGGTAGAAGTTATCCAAGCAATTATTAGTGCATGAAACCCACTGTTGTCAAGATAAGCAGTCATTTTGAGAGGTTTCGTAAAACTTACCGATGACGATGAGGGTGTAGTTAATGTTGACGCTACCAAAACCATTGGTGGCTTTACAAATGAAAGTCCCAGCATCCTCTGCCTCCACCTCTTTAATGCGGAGGGTTTGCTGAAGGACCCTGAAGCGCATCCAACCGCTGTGGATGTTTCGACCGTCTTTGGTCCACATGATGAGGGGTGGCGGATCGCCCTCCACAGGACACTGAAGTTTCATGGTACGTCCAATTCTGACGGTCTGTCGGTGAGCTACCTTCTCTGCTACACGTGGAGGACCTACAGAGAACAAGATAATGATAATAATTGTCATTATAGAGCATCTGAAAATACATGAAAACGCTGTTTTTCTACACATTTCTACAATTGTCCTCCTCCCTGTGAAATTACTGGCAAAAATGTTAGCTGATGAAACAAAATGTCGAGTTGAAAAAGTATGGACTGAGCTGTAGCCTTGAGATTGGAAAGTGACCATTAAATCAAAATTGACAATCTCTCCTCATCTTGTCACTCACATGAAATGACCGAGAAAAGAGCAAACAACAACACTTTCTACAATCCAGTCAATTCCTGATGGACAAAATCAAGTGTCGCCCTACTTTCTTTTTGTTTGAGAAGCCATTTCAAAAATAGGAAAAAAAGTCAGCCGCAATACCTGCTCTAAGCTTTTCTGTTCTAAAAAAAATCCTCAATCGTATTCAACAGTTCACTATGCTGGAGTCTTGTATACTGGCTGTTGCACTGAAGTAAAATGAAAGCTTCAGTGCATTCAACTAAGACGAGAGATTAGACAAAGCTTTCAGGAGTCTTGGCCTGGCTGAGCAGAGTGAGGCTTCCCCCTCACGCACAGGCCTGCTTACTCTCGTTAAAAGACCCAATGCAGGAAATTGATAGTGTCACTGTGTTTATGTCTGTGGGGAAATTGTAACCGCAGTCCCCTGTCAGCCAGCCATGTCTTGCTGGCGTACTCTGCTACTGGACTGCACTGTTTGTGTGCACCTCAGTTGGTGGCTCCTCCGAGGTTAGAAAGGTCAGAGTCTGAATAAACTGTCCATGCTCGTTCCTCTCAAAGCTGTGCGAGTCACTCTAATAGCTGTTTACGTAAGGCTAATGCCAGATATTGGATCCATTTAGCTGCCACAAAACCGGGCTTAAGAAGATCTTGTGGTGAAACGTTTGAGAAACAGATTTCCACATGCAGTCATAACGCATGAAGGATATTACGTTTTAGATCTTTTCTCTAAGCCATCACTCGGATAAATGAAGAGGAAGAGTGTTTTATCTCACTGTCAGACGTCAGTCCAACACTTAATCATTTCCAAATCCATCTCAACAAATTAAATCCTCAATCTGATGAAAGAGATCCTCTGAATGACAGTGGATGAGTCTGAAAAAAACATTAGGAAGTCGTCTGAAGCCATATGTCAGGTTAATATGAGGAACAGATCAAAATCAGCGGGTATGGTGTAGACGCGATGTAACTGAAGGTTGTTCGCCACATTAGTAACATATGTGACCATGGACCACAAAACCAGTCATAAGGGTCAATTTTTTGAAATTGAGATTTATTTAAAAAAGCGGAATAAATAAGCTTTCCATAAATAAGCTTTGTTGTTGTTGTTGTTGTTAGGATAGGACAATATTTGTCCGAGATACAACTATTTTCGAATCTGGAATCTGAGGCCGGGTGCAAAAAAAATCAAAATATTGAGAAAATCATCTTTAAAGTTTATGGTAGGAAATTTACAAAATATCTTCAAGGAACATGATCTTTACTTAATATCCTAATGATTTTTGGCATAAAAGAAAAATCGATCATTTTGACCCATACAATGTATTGTTGGCTATTGCTACAAATATACCCCAGCGACTTAACACTGCTTTTGTGGTCCAGGGTCACATATATCATCTATTTTAAAATGTTCTCAAACATGGCAGAGACAATCGTATTCACAATTGGTGTAGACAATTGTATTACTGTTTTAAGTATTTTTTAATTCAACCGTTACAAAAAGTTTTTGTAATGATGCAAGTCGAATTTTTTTGTCATGAATGTTTTTGCTTGCAATTAACATGACTAGTTTACTGAAACATAGGCATTACTACACAGCTATGTAAAATGTAGGCTAACAGGTTTCCTTCTGATATATCTGCTGTAATGACAAAGTTGTGTGTTAGTGTGTTGCACCAGTTAGTGCCATCTCAGTGCTGGTAGCATCTGGTGAAGAACCTTTGCCAAAATAATGTGCGGAAGGAGAGAGAGTCCATAGATTGAAACAAGCAACTAACATAATTAAAATTAAAATAATTAACCTTTCAGGATTCTTGAAGTTTTAAGAACTGATTGTTTTTACTCTTTTCATCAAATTAATTTAAAAGATTTTTCCAATTGTTTGTGATTACTGGATTTTTTTTTTTAAAGGATTATGGGTTTTTTAAATATATATTTTTTACTCAATTTCTACGCAATAAAACATTTTAGAGATTGGCCTAGCTAGAAAATGTATATTCAGTGTATATTAATTTGACATGACTTTTCCAGGCTTAGAAATCAAAGTCGAAAATTTTAAATTAGGCCTCGTCATATATACTGGCTTTTCAAGACAAAACCTGCAAACCCTGTTTTCTCAAAAAACAGTTGAGGTGATTGATTAAAATAATAAATATCTTGTTCTATTTTTATAACTATTTTTTTTATTATTTTATTTTAAAACATTTTAAATCATTTTCAAACATCTTTAGCACAGGATAGGTGGATTGGATAGAAGAGAACTATTCAGGGCAGTATATGCAGTATTTTTCTGCATTCCACCAAAGAATAATTAATTTTTGTAGCTATGTATTTTTATCTTTGATGGTTATTTTTTTATTGTTCGTTAACAGGTTTACAAAAGGTTTTCTTCACAAAAATATTTCAAAGAAAACAGTTCAAGAAGCTGGAAAGTATAAAAACAATGTAATTTAACTCCATAAATTAATGAACACACTTTTGCTGGAAACTATGGCATACTACACAAAACATTACTCCATACTGGTTTTCAACAAACTTTTAAAGGAGCTTTCAAGACTATTTCAGCCAATCTGGTTAACGAGCTAGATGTGATTGCAACAACAACATAGAATACATCACAGAAAATCAAACGTTTAAGGAACTTGTGAGCCATAAAAATGATTCTTAAGCACAATTTTCAGATTTCAGAGCTCTAGCATTGAGAAGATTACCAGTATTACTTGCAATATAGTGTAGAGCCCGACCGATATATAGTTTTGCCGATATTATCGGCCGATATGAGCCTGTCACCGATATATCGGTATCGGCGAATATGCTGCCGATATGACATTTTTTTTACAGAACATAACGCAGATAAAATGCTTGAAATGGTGCAATTACTTAGTTTGCTCCATTGTTTGCTACTGGCGACCTGGATGAAACGCTTTAAAGCTTAAGTCTATGGAAAACTATTGAAACTTTGAACGGCCATATCTCCGTAACGGCGTGGCGAATCCGCAGCAAATTCGGGGGATCCCTTCAGCTCGAGGAACCCTCTCGAACGCAAATCGAGTGTACGTCTAGAGGCCCGCTTTCGAATGAGACCACCCCCGCATCGATAGCCCCCGGGGTTCGGGAGTTACGGGTGTGCACTGATGTCAGACTCATTTCGGATTATAAAGTTTGTTAAATTGTTAAATGCCCTGCCTCCATTATGTGTCTTTGTCACGTCATTATAAGTGTTTGATCACCACATTTGATTGATCATTGCAAAAAATGTGTTTATGTATATATATTCTGTTTATGTATATACTGTATTCTATATATAGTACCAGTC
>NW_015537958.1:140194-143283 GCF_001515605.1 Sinocyclocheilus anshuiensis
CGATCTTTTTTACTCCCTAATATCGGTATCGGCCCCGAAAAAACCATATCGGTTGGGCTCTAATATAGTGCACTATTTTATGTCCTTATTTGGAGCTCCACACCATCTACCATCACAATCCACTTTTGTCATTCGGAAAAGAACAGCGTAGAAATTCTTAAAAATCTTTTATATGCTGATAGATATCAATTGTCCATGAACTGTAATAGCAAAACTGTTTGATGTTGAATCAAAGAGGCCTTTTCTCATGGCTGGTTTCACACTACTCTGATATGACGTGGTGCCCAGTGGGAGTGTGAAGGAGTCCCTGGCACAGGTATCGAGTCAGCCTGACTACAACACACTACTGTGTCTCACAGACAGAAGGGTAGCTGACATGTTGATGGATGATATTTGAAAGTGTGAAAAAGAAATTAGGTCACAGGCAGGAACTCGCCGGAGTCCTGTTCTCCCGCTCCGTTTCGAATGGCTTTCTCATCGGAGTAAAACCTTCCTGGTGAGCCGTTTCACAGACTGAAATCTCATTCTCCTTTTGGAGAGCCATACACCCACACTTTGAGCAGATTTATGGCCCTCCTGCTCCAGGCCTTCTGTTCGCGGGTCAGTCCCGAGGCCTGTTCTCCTTGCAGGTCGACAGCACAGCACGTTTCAAAGATCAGAGGTGCGCGGAAGAAAACAAAGGCCCTGAGCTTTCACAAGCAGTGCTTGGTTTGCCTTCCAATTCTTCTCCCTTTGGCTCAAAGACGGCGGTGATGAATGCAACAGCTCCCACACAAGTCACAAAAGTCAGAGCCAGGGCAGCATTTTTTTAGCCCTCCGAAAAGAGAAATGGCAACATTATTAGTGTATGAATAAATAAATGTATTCCAATGCCCAACAATACACACTTAAACAGCAGTGACTTTAAAAAGTCTGTGCGTCTGTGTAAACATTGGGTGTGTGAGTGAAATTCTGGGCTGAACGAGGGGAACGGCAGGTCAAACTCTTTAAAAGGCAATCTGTTTTCTCCATTCAACATAAACGCATTCCCTTCTGTCACAGCCGAGTGCAGCACTATACAATGCGGAGGCCAGCCTCTTATTCGCCTGTGCACCGGGAACTCTCAGCGAGCTGCAGTCTTCCATATCCCTCCTTCCCTTTTATGGCTAGCTAGCTTAAGGTATCCCAACGTGCATGTCTGGAATGTTGACTAATGACAGGAAAAAAAAAAAAGATTCCGTAAGACGCCAACTCAAGTAGCATTCCATCATATACTCTCTTTTAACTCCAGCCCTCTGCCAAAAAGCCTTTCCACAGCGATTTGCGTAAAGAAAGCTTTCCCTTAAGAATCAATATCTCTCCTTGAGCCAGCTAGATAGGGCCCTTTGGTGCGAAAGAAGCGGAGGCATAATATTTTGGTTGGCCTCATTTAGGGAGCACAGGACGTGATTTGGAGTGCAAGAATGTGTTTAATTATAATTTCTTGAGCAGATCTGAGCTCACAAGTGCCAATGTATTCACCTACAGGAAGCAGGTTATGATAGAGTAAGATAACCCTCACTCTACCTTCACTTCCTCCTACAGGGGCCTGTTTTATTGTTAATCGTCTTCTTTTTCACCACTAATTCCCGGAAACGTACTGTGAATATGCCCAAAACTAACAGCTCCGGAGTCGTGGAAATTAACAGAATACTGTAGGTCAGTCAGATACAATAAACTCTACCCACAACATTTAATGTGGCCTTTAAAAATGAACAAATGTGATGTATCTAAGCATAAGACACTTTTAATCAAAGCAAAACACTCACAGGAACACAAAACCACATCCTCCAAGAAAATTAGTCCCACCTCAAAAAGCTGATTTGGACAAATTTAGAGATCAATTAAATTTACAAACAATATTTACATAAGTGCTTTAAAATACATTTGTGCTTCACATTTATACTTTTAAACCATGCAATAAATTTAGGCAAATTGTAAGTACATTAAAGGGTTAGTTTACATGTCAATCCAAAACTTAAGACTTCTGTTCATCTTTGGAACACAAATGACGATATTTTAATGTTATCTCATAAATTTCTGTCCATACATTAAAAAGTAAACATTTTAAAGCTTCAAAAAGTTCATTAAGAAATTGTAAAAGTAATAAATATGACCAGAGCGGTTTAATCAAACTCTACTAAAAAGAAAATCACTTTATATGACATTACAATGTAAAAAAAATAGATCACCTCAAATATGATTAAAAAAAAAGGATGGACTAAAAATTGTGAATATAAAAATACCTTAATTTGTGTTCTAAACAACAGTTTTATGGGTTTGAGACTATCATGACAGAATTAAAAATTTTTTGGTGAACCATCACTTTAAAGGGTCATATGACATTGCTAAAAAAGAACATTATTTTGTGTATTTGGTGTAATGAAATGTGTTTATGCGGTTTAAGGTTAAAAAAACACATTATTTTCCACATACTGTACATTATTGTTTCTCCTCTATGCCCCACCTTTCTGAAACGTGTCGATTTTTACAAAGCTCATCGGTCTGAAAAGCGAGGTGTGCTGTGATTGGCCAGCTATCCAGTGCATTGTGATTGGCCGAATTCCTCAAGCGTGTGACGGAAATGTTACGCCCCTACCATACTGTGATGCCCTGTCCGGCCGGAGTGACGAGACAAAACCAATAAAACCCATTATAAACGAGGCATTTGTTGCATCCAGTGGGGACATAAGTACTGATTATAATGATTAATACTGTGTTTTTACGCGTTGCGTTGCATCGCGCCGCATAAACATAAAACCATGTCTGCATTTGTGATCGGAGAAATGACAAACTTTTGAATCATCAGTGGCAAATCCTTTAAATGAAAACGTACTTACGTGAGTCAGAACTGCCGGCATTTTAGTCTAACGTTACTCTCCCAGGATCAGTAAACAGTCCTCCATAAAATGTGCTGTACACATCTGAATATTTGGGTTGAAGTGTTCTGGAACAGTGTTGTAAATACAACTTAACCACTGATTTCTAGTCGTGTCCATTTTTGGAAAACCAAACAAAGTAGTTTCGCTTTCACAACAAAACAGCGTCACACACCGCGGCCTTGAGTGAGC
>NW_015537958.1:143317-154895 GCF_001515605.1 Sinocyclocheilus anshuiensis
TGCTCAAAACTCGCGTTTGAATCGTCAGTGGCAAATCCTTTAAATATGAAAACGTACTTACAAATAATAGGCTGTGAGTCAGCATTATTTGTCAGCATCATGTGGTCAGCATGCGCGCCGAAGGGGAAACAGGGGAACTGAATTCACAGGAACACCGGCATTGTAGGCTACTTTCCCAGGAAACCCTTTCCCTTGTCCTCCGTAAAATGCGTTGCACACATCTGAATATTTGGTTTGAACTGTTCTGGAACAGTGTTGTAAATACAACTTAACCACTGATTTGTAGTTGTGTCCTCTTTTGGAAGGCCAAACAAAGTAGTTTCGCTTTCACAACAAAACACACAGCGTCTCCACGACATTGCGGCGGTGGTAACAATACTACAGCGAGAATCAAAGTTACGACTTCTTTCTTTGCGTAAACATTTGGGCGGTGTTATGCAAATCTTCCCACATCGTGACGTAGACATGTGGGGGCGTGTTTAAACGAGGCATTTTAGGAGGGTGTGGATGAGTCTTAACTTTTATAAAGAATATCTCTTTGGGTTTGAGACTTTAGTCTTTGCAAATTTAGGGATCTTATCTATTCACGAACAACATGTAACACTCCAAAGAGAAAGGAAAACTTGAAATCGCATCATATGACCCCTTTAAATTTTGCTTAGTTGAGAGAAAAGCTGAAATTTGTTTCTGTACTGGTCAACAGTTCTTAGACCTTCATATTTCGTAAGTTGTATTGAAGGAATATTTTACTTCAAATGAAATGTGACAAATGCATAAAATCAAATGTGTAAAACATATATTAAGATCACGTATTTAGAAGTCAGTTCTTTGAGGCAAAGTTACTCAAAGAAACTTTCTAAATATTTAATGAACATAACATACTCCGTGACTGCCAATCTCTAAACACCATGTCATATATGAACATCACTTTTTATATAAATGATGTTAGGAGTTTGATTGTTTTAAAACAGGGGTAATTACAGTGGATTTACACCATCTTGAAGGATGGCTCATGGCTGGCTGAAAATGTAGAACAAGGAATGTAAACCTACTCCAGTTATGATGTATGGTATGGTCTCCAACAGCTGCCGTTGGCCTTCTATGCATAATAAGACTTTTCCCAAGGTGACACAATTGAGATGGAATCGAGTGACTTCACTTGCATTTACAGACCCTTAACAACTAGAACAGGCATGAACACAACCTCACCATTCCTCATAATAATTGTTTTCATTGCTTATAAAGGATTTGAACATTTTCGGGTCCAGGAAGACTGACCGGCAATTTACATCTGAACGCTCTGTTCAGTGAGCTCCAGATTCTGTTTACTAAAGCAGGCCAAGGACGGAAAGAAGCCAGTGAGAGGCAGATGAAATGAAAAACCTCCTAAAACATTTGCTGGATTGAGTACTGGTCTCCCTCGAGGAAAGCTGCAAGATGACGTTAAACAGATCAGGCTGAAAATGGTCAAAACTTCAGTAATTACAAAAATAATACAAATTATATATATATATATATACAGTGGTTACGGAAAGTATTCAGACCCCCTTCAATTTAAACTGTCATAACTTCGTAAATTTATTAAAAATAAAAACTGAAATAAGTACATTGCATACTAAATAAATACGAACTAAATATTTAGCTGAAGCACCTTTACAGTCTCAAGTCTTTTTTGACGCTCTGGATTAGGTTTTCATTAAGGCTATCTCAATATTTTGGTGCATTGAGCTTTTCATCTACTCTGACGAGTCCCTCAGTACCTGCCACTGAAAAACAGCCCCACAGCATGAGGCTGCTACCATAGACTGTATAAAAACATGGACGTAGTGTCCGTGACGTCACCCGTAGGTTTCCAAAGAACGTTTTTGAAGCCTAAAGTAGGCGCGCTTCACGAGAGAGAGCGGGAGGTTGCACACTTTACTTTTGGGATGGTACTCTGCAGGTGACGAGGAGAGCTGGTTTCCTTCAAACATGATGCTTGGAATTGAGGTTCGTCAGACCAGATATTATCGTTTCTCACAGTCTGAGGGTCCTTTAGGTGCTGTTTTTCAAATTCCAAGTGTGTTTTCATGTGTCTTCACTGAGGAGAGGATTGAGTTTGGCCACACGTAAAGCCCAGATCGGTGGAGTGTTGCAGTGATGTTTTTCCTTGTGTAGATTTCTCCCATTTCCACATATGATCATGGAGCTCAACTAGAGTGACCATCAGCTTCTTGTTCTGAACTCTTCCCCAGATGTGTGGCTTGATGCAAACCTGTTTCTGACCTCTACAGGCAGTTCTTTTTACATCAGGGCTTGGGTTTTTGCTCTGATATGCATTATCAGCAGTTAGATCTTTTATTATGACGTGTGTGCCTTTCTAAATCATACCCATTCAATTGAATTAGCCACAGGTTAACTTCACTCGAAGTTTAGTAACATTTACAAGCAATATGAATTCTCCTGAGCTAAATTTCAACTGTCTCAGATAAGGGTATGAGTACTTATGCAATGGAATAATTTAAAGGCACAATATGTAATTTTCGCAGCTAGAGGGCGCGTATTCAAAATAAACAGAGACAAAGGCGTAGTTTGATGATGCCGTGACTGAGTGTGGAATCATGGGAGTTGTGGTCTTCATCTTCACAGCCGAAGCAATCCGACGGGACTCGGGCAGAAATCATGTTCATGGATGAGCTAATGATTTATTAACGTAGTACAATGAAGCAGGGTGAGGCTGAAAGCTGTCGAAGCGAAATGAGGCCGCTGAATGAGCGCGACACACGGCTCGAAAGCAGCGGAGCTTTTATTATGCCACAGTCGACCGCTTCCGCTCCTTCCGGTCGTGCGTATGTGGGGAAAAAAAGTATCTTCAAACTAGATACGTTTGAAAGTTCTGTTATAATGCTACTCTGTGCGGTCGTCACCGGTCTATTAAAACTAGGGATGTGCGCAACGACTAATTTGACTGTCGTTTAAATGAAAGTTTTGTATCCGACTAGTCGACTAGTCTAAAAGCAAGAAACCCCCAAAAGATGGTAAGAAAAAAAAAACCTCTGTGCGTGCGTGTAGCATAGCCTATATAATAGCCTATATTAAAAAAAAATCTTACATATTGTGCCTTTAAGTTTTTTATTTTTAATAAATTTTACAAATTTGTTTTTACAAACAAAGATGTTAAAAAACAGTTTTTTTGCTTTACCATTATGGTGTATGGAGTGTAGGTCATCTAACTATGCCCTTGTTTGTTTTGAATACGCGCCCTCTAGCGGCAAAAAATGACATTGTGCCTTTAAAGCAGTTTAACAAGGCAGCAACATAACAAAATATGAAAAAAATGAAGGGGTATGAATACTTTCACAAGGCACCGTATATTATAACCACAAAACCGCCTATTTAAATTGCATATATTGTTTTTCTTTAATTTGTGAGACTGTTGTTTGTTATGAAGGTTTATGACCCATATGAATTAAAAAAAAAAAAAAAATTAGAATGCAAACTACACTATAATCTAACCAGTGTTTGGAAAGTTACAACAAAAACTCTAATTGGAATCTTTTGGAATTATTTCATATTTTCTATTTCTTTTGGAAAACAAACCTATATTCAAAGTCATTTTGACTTTGGGGCATCAGTGTCTTATTATGAGGTTCAGTTTTAAAATGAAAACAGAATTCAGCAACTCAATGACTATAATCAATCAACGGTAATCGCTAAGTACAGTTACACACAAACACCAAAGAAAGAAAGGCATCAGTATTCTTCGAAGACCACATTTATGTGATACTAAATCCGCAACAAACCAGGAATTTTAAGGCATGACCAAAGTCAGAGTGCTTTTCTGATTTTCTTGCATAACAATGATCCTTCATTTACAGTTTACATAAATACTAGGAATACAACATGCAAAAGTTTTTGTGTTACCCAGCTCCTGGGTCAAATGTAACAACCCAATGTTTGGGTAGTTTTTTTTAGTGTTACCTAGCTCCTGGGTCAGACATAACAACCCAATGTTTGGGTAGTTTTTGTATTACTCAGATCCTGGGTCAGACGTAACCCAACGGTTGAGTTATTTATTTATTATTTATTTTGCCTTCTCTTCTGGAGAAAACAGTTCCAAGCGCCATCGAATTGATGCATTTCTTCGGTAAAATACAGGTTTGTGTACATTTTATTTTGTATATAAAATCGTTACTGTGCTGTATATCGTTCAATTTCATGCAGAGCAACATACAGGCGCGCGGTGTAATCACCTAACGTCGGTCTTATCGCGTGATGGAAAAGCCTGATACTCTGCATAAAATAAACGATTTTATTCATAAAGATACAGAATACAAATACTTTGGATATTAAAATATTTCCTCAGAGCTGTTTTTACTGTTTGATTTGGACAGGTTATGAAGGCAGTGGCAGTATAGTTCGGCTATGAGTGAAACGCAGGGCGGCGGTCCCACCGAACACGACTCCAGCTCGGGCACGAGAGCCAGCGCCGTTACGGTGGAAACAGAATAACAGACTGGTCATTTACACGTGCAATTCCTTCTGTTTAATGTTTAATATTTACTTTTAATGTTTGTTAAACGAGTTTAAATAGGCAATATGTATACATACAAACGATAAACAATGCTGTAAATGATAAATAAAGGAAAATAAAGGAAGTTATCATGCAAACCAGTGGTTGTGTGGAGTATTTTACAAAAGTTTAGTGGATTTAAGTTAATCTGTAAACATTATTTCATGTATAAAGTAAAAAATAAGCTATATTATAATAAAAATGAATCAACCCATTAGCTGGGTTAAATCAACCCATTATGATGGGTTAAATAAACAACCCAATTTGCTGGATAAAATTAACCCCATATGTGTACTGTCCTATATTTACCCAGCCCTTGGGTTAAAAACTAGAGCCCGACCGATATATCATTTGGCCAATATGAGCCTGTCGCCGATATATCGGTATCGGCGAATATGCCGCCGATATGACATTTTTTACAGAACATATAACGCAGATAAAATGCTTGAAATGGTGTAATTACTTAGTTTGTCCAGCAGAGCGCGCTCCATTGTTTGCTACTGGCGACCTGGATGAGCTCGAGGAATCCCAGGATCTGTGAGTACTTCCACTTCTTCACTGACCCTGCTGCTGACCCACTCCTCTTCTCCATCTCCTTCCTCTTCTCCTTCAGGTAGGTGTCCCTGAGGCTTTTCCACTTTTTTCTGCACACGTCCTCTGAATAAACACATTATCTTGTTAGCGAAAAGTAGCTGTAGGGGGGAAATAGTTGTAAAAAACGGCGGGAAGGCCGCGGGTCGATAAACGTGTACGTGACTCAAAAGTGAAATGTGTATTTACAACTTACCAGGTTGCCCAATCTCCTCACCGACACTCTTCCAAGCGAGGTCCTTTTTATTCCTGTCTCTATAGAAATATGAACTTGTGTCATAAATCTCTGGGTGACTGCTCACTGATAATATCAGTCGTTCCTCCATTTAGAATGAGTGACTCCGGGCGGGCCTGCCGCCACAGCAGCAAGCAGGCTCCTGATTGGTTAACGCGGCGCGAATTGACGCCAAAGTTAAAATTTTTCAACTCGGGCGTCAGACGCGAATTCGCGTCAAACGCGTAAATGCACAAAAAGCACCATTCGCGCGTAACGCGCGAAACGCTCAATTCGCGTAATTCGCGCGTCAATTCGCGTCATTCGCGCGAACTAGACGCGCGAATGAGGCGAATTCGCGTCTTCCGCGCCGCGCTAAACGCCTCATTCGCGCCGCGAGACCTCCAGACGCGCGTAAACGCGTCTTTACATTGACTTAACATTGAAATCATTCGCGCCAGACGCTCTATTCGCGTTTGGTGTGAACGCAGCATAAGTGTTTGATCACCACATTTGAGTGATCATTGCAAAAAATGTGTTTATGTATATATATTCTATTTATGTATCTACCGTATCGGTCGGGCTCTATTATTAAAAATTGGGTTGTTTTTAACCCAGTGTTTCTTAAGAGTGTACTCATCAGGGTATTTTTTTTATTATATTAAATGATAAAATTACCCCCTATTAAAAAAAAAAAAAGAGCACTGATAAACATCGATTTACATCAAACCCTAACCACAACGTCGGACAAAGGAATGCAATGGCTGTGTAAGAAAAAATATGTAGTGTAAGAAAGAATGCATATAGATATAATAGTATTATCTCAGATATAACGGTAATACCTCTATGCTGCTGTCTCACCTAAGAGCCTCTCTTTGTGTTTCTGTCATTGCCTGGGGCGACAAGTGAAAGTGATGGGAATATTCTACTTACACAGACGCTACTCTATTCAGACAGGTAAAGAGCAGTCATTTCCCCTGCCGTCAATAGGTCAATTGTTACCAATTGCAAAAGCATGACAGTTAACGCTGCCCTAAGGCAGTGGGGCTGCTCGTATTTACATCAGACATGCACAAGACCTTCAAGACCTCTGCAATGTATTATGTTAATCACGAGTACCAATACAGTAAAAATGAGTGGGGAAAAAACAACATTTACACTGAAGAGGCATATCTAAACCAGAATATCATAAAACTTTAGCAATCATATGGCAACAACTTGGCAATCACCCACCTTTACACAGTAGAGTTTTGCAAAAAATAAATAAATAAATAAATAAATTGTCTGTACCACAAGCAGTCCAACATACCACTAGTAATGCCAAGAACGCTCATACACATTGCTTTGTGTTGTTTTAGGATTGAAGGAAAAGTCTGCAAACTTACATTAACAATGCATTTTTCCTACAGATTTTTTTTTCTTACAGCGTAAGTCTAAATCTATATTTGATATCACAATATAGAAAAGTCTCCAATTAAAAAATAAATAAATAAAAACCTACTACGTATGTTCTAGTAGAAGTTTCAAATAAATACTAATGTAATGCATGGTTACACAAGGCTTTTGTGAATATAATTACATGCAATCAATAGAAAAACAGATACAGTACAAAACAGCTTCATCATGTATTCGGCTTCCAGATGAGGGGAAAAACATGTTGTGAATGGCACAGGATCCCACAAACTGGAGCAGTGATTGAATGAGTGGTTTATCTAATGAAGGGCTGGAGTGGTGGGAAAAGAGAGCTTTGGCTGGCTCTCCCGTTCTGCCACTGCTCTTGCCACGGCCCCAACAGAGACACACGTTTCTGGGAATCTCAGGACCAGAAGTCAGTCGGGTGTTGGGTGCTGAGCGGATAATGTTGCCATGTCGACCAGTCAGCAGATTCTTTAAAGTCTTTAAGTTCCCTTTGCTGTTCTGGCATTAAACAATTAAGGAACATGACATGAGCTCCCCATTTCTTCTTAAAACAATCCCAAGATATTTATAATAAAGTGCGCCATACCGGATTTTTATAAATCAGACACCGATAAATAAGGTTTAATGTCAAAAAAATAAGATAAGAAAAACATCATTAAAAAAATTATATATAAATAATGAGGTCAATGAGGTAATAAACAAGACTCATTTTCTTAAAACACGATTTTATAAGACATGATAATGAGAGTAAGTGTATATTGTTTAGAAGATGTTTAGGTATTGTTTTTTTTGTTTTTTTACTGGACAAGACAAAAAGGGTTATGAAGATTTTTTTTTTTTTGCCATGTAAAGACTGGGCCGATATATATATAACTGTCAAAGTAGAAAGAGTAATGAAATGAATAATGCTGGTCAAAGAACCAGACCTCAATGGGACTTACTCCAGAAACGTTTAAAGCTGTCAGTTCTGAGGAGCGTAAACCTCCATCTCACCTTATATTACATTTACATTTACATTTAGTCATTTTGCAGACGCTTTTATCCAAAGCGACTTACAATTGGGGGATACATAAAGCGATTCTTCTTAAAGAGCCAATCAGATACAGGAAGTGCTTGTAATACCAAGTTTCTAGACATTGTTCAAATAAGTACAAGCTAGAAAGAGAAGGAATAAATAAAGAGAGATCTTTTTTTGTAATTTTTTTTATAATGATGATGATGAAGTCAAGTAGCTTCGAAAGAGATGAGTTTTCAGCTGTCGCTTGAAAATTGTCAGGGATTCAGCATTCAGTGTTATATAACGGCCACAGGTTCACTGGAAACAAAGCATGGTCTGTCCCTCCAAATTAACCCAGATCATGTTCGTTTTAAACAGCACCTGTCTTCTCGGTGTAAATGAATTGAGAGACGAAATGTTGCAGTAAAGTCTGGAAATCAGAGTGCTGAAAAGCTATGAAAAGGACATATTCAGAAAGCGTCGTTTTCCAAGTTAATGAGCCAAGAACCTCAAGGAGTTTTTAAAAGGAGGACATACTTCCACTGGTTATAAAGACTTTTATGAGAGCTCATGACAATTATCCAAATGTATTGGACGTGAAAGGGGAGCCTGAAAAAACACAGAGGGAGCAGAGAATTCCCTGGGCTGCGACCTCAGCCGGGAAGCTGGAGGAAAAGCCAGCTTCTTATTGCGTGCCGGCAAAAAACTGTGTTAAAGGCCACCACTTCAATTACACGTGGCTGCTGTGGGGGCTTTATGTTTCACGGGGGGAGATAAAAATGACCTCTACAGGGTGCCACGTTAGCTGTGTGGACACAACGATGGGGACACAGAGGGGGAGCAAAGTTTGAGCAAGGAACAAACATATGGACGAGGACAAAAGAAACACAACCATATGCCATGTTCCAAAACTTTTTTCCAGTTGAACCAATTAAGAAATTAAATGAATATTTCAATAATTTAATGACACATTAACATGTTTACAAATCTCTGATGCCTGTTAATGGACACATGATGTGCAAGTGAACAGATAAAATGTCCAATGTTTTTTAGTCAGTGTTTTATTTGTTTTGTTTTATTTTAAAATGATTATTTATGCAGCCCATATTTATTAATTATTTATTAATTATTTATTTAGCCATACACTTCAGAACTTGGCCAAAAAGCATTTGTTATATTGGTGAAATGCTGTAAACTTATGTCCACAAAAAATGCTGCTAAAAATGATGTGAATTAACCTAGCACACACTGCATTCCCAAATGCGTGTTAAACTCACAGCACTTGCAGAGATGGAGTTTGTGAGAATCAGCATTTATTGTGAACCAGGGTTATTATTATTAACTAAAACTAAAACTAAAACCATAAAACAATTTCAGCATTTGTTTATGTAACAACGTTCGCAGATCGGGAAGGAGGAGGCGGGAACCGGCGAACATTTAAACATAAATCTATAATAAATAAATAAACAAACAGAAAACGAAAGTAAAATCGGCAGCCCATCAGGGACAACTGCCGCATAAAACATAATTAAACAACAACATAAGTAGTCCAGGCCTGGTCCTCTCTCGTCTTTCACTGCCGTTGCTCTTCTGTGGGACTAGAGACCGGTGACTGGCGAAGGTGTCGCTTATTATCATTTACTCCACCCCCACGGCTCTCGGCCCCGCCCCACTCGTCACGGTTTAGTCGAATTTTTGTTTAGATTACGTTGATGTACTAAAATAATTAAAACTAATAAATAAAAATTCATAAATACTATATAGACATTTGAAAGAAAAAACAACAAAAAAAAAACAATATAAAAAACAATATCAAACAAAATTACTAAATACTAAAATATACTTTATAAATAATCTTTACTAGATACTAAAATACCCAAGCCACTCATGCTATTTTCAGCTGTACACGTGTAAACGAACCCAGTGCCTCTCTTCACTGTGAAACACGCAGTGCATTAGACCATTGGTTCCCAACCCTGGTCTTGGACGCACCACAACACTGCACATTTTGCATGTCTCCTTTCTCTGACACACCAGTTTCAGGTCTTGGAGTCTCTACTAATGAGCTGATGGCCTGAATCAGGTGTGTTTGATTAAGGAGACATGCAAAATGTGCAGTGTTGGGGTGCCTCCAGGACCAGGGTTGGGAACCACTGCAATAGACTATACTTCAATGAAATTGCAGGCTTTGACTTGATAATTGTGATTTGATCCGATATTCCTTATTTCAGTTTTATTTCAATTAACTGTGCAGCCTCTTTTCTTTATTTTAATGTTACATTTGATTTAAATAATTATTAGCTTTTCATCAACTCATGAAACGCCTGCAGTCCCCTCATGAACCCTCATTTGGGAAACTGTGCTATAGGCAAACACGCCAGTCACACATCCTAGTGTGTGCTCTTTGGCAGGACAGAGTGGGCTAATTCCATTTTACCGCTCAGACAAACAGCTCACAGAGGCCCGGAATGCAGGGCATGTGTTTATTAGATATCTGCCCCTTCTCTCCCCTCAGACAACAAAGAATAAAAACAAAGCTATAAATGGTCACTCATCACACACCAGTCTACACACCACTCAACGGCATCTGCAATTTGCGTCTTTCCACAAGACAACTGTTGGCTTTCACAAATGTTAGGAGATGTTCAAAACTTGTCAGGCTGACAATCTACTGAGATCAAATCAGATTTCGAAGCACCAGAGAATGAATAAGTTACGCAAGTCGTTGATGAAATTGCCATTGAAAAATAACATGAAGCTTTACTTAAAACTTGGCTTGAGATTGCGGTACAGATTAGGTTAAGCGGTGAAAAAAATGGACTGCTGAAAAGAAGACGGGAAAATGTTGTGCCACAGCACAAGGACAACAAACTATCAACAGTGTGTGCTGCAAGGACGGGTGGCTGATATCTCGATGGCTAATATTTAACGTTGGCAGCCTCCAGCTGCCTGATAAAGACGGAGACGTGCCTGTCCGATCACACTTCTGTGACTTATCTGTACTTAGTGCAGCAACCCCGCTTCAGGATTAACTACGATCCGTTTAACCACTAATATTATATATATATATGCTGTGGAGTCAAGAGACCTGCAAATATGATTAAAAGATGAATATGAGACAAAACTACAGAATGTCACATTTTATTATTAGCTGTTTCAACACATTCATGTTTTACCAAATAAAAAGGACAGCACTTTTAGAGTTTCATTTCCTAATCTGATGTGAGCACAAGTATTGGGACAGTTGAACTTAAAGGGGTCATACGACGTTGTTAAAAAGAACATTGTGTTGTGTATTTGGTGTAATGAAATGTGTTTATGCGGTTTAAGCTTCAAAAAACACATTATTTTCCACATAATGTACATTATTGTTTCTCCTCTACACTCTTAAAAATAAAGGTGCTTCAAAAGGTTCTTCAAGCGATGCCATAGAAGAACCATTTTTGGTTCCACAAAGAACCATTCAGTCAAAGGTTCTTTAAAGAACCATCTCTTTCTTACCTTTTTGTAATCTGAAGAACCTTATTTCGCCACAAAGAACCTTTTCTGAAACAGAAAGGTTCTTCAGATGTTAAAGGTTCTTTATGGAACCATTTAGACAAAAAGGTTCTTCTATGGCATCGTGAAGCACCTTTATTTTTAAGAGTGTATGCCCCGCCTTTCTGAAACACGTTGATTTTTACAAAGCTCATCGGTCTGAAAAGCGAGGTGTGCCCTGATTGGCCAGCTATCCAGTGCATTGTGATTGGCCGAATACCTCAAGCATGTGACTGAAATGTTACGCCCCTTAACATACTGTGATACA
>NW_015537958.1:155206-164142 GCF_001515605.1 Sinocyclocheilus anshuiensis
GTGTTTGATTAAGGAGACATGCAAAACATGCAGTGTTGGGGTGCCTCCAGGACCAGGGTTGGGAACCACTGCAATAGACTATACTTCAATGAAATTGCAGGCTTTGACTTGATAATTGTGATTTGATCCGATATTCCTTATTTCAGTTTTATTTCAATTAACTGTGCAGCCTCTTTTCTTTATTTTAATGTTACATTTGATTTAAATAATTATTAGCTTTTCATCAACTCATGAAACGCCTGCAGTCCCCTCATGAACCCTCATTTGGGAAACTGTGCTATAGGCAAACACGCCAGTCACACATCCTAGTGTGTGCTCTTTGGCAGGACAGAGTGGGCTAATTCCATTTTACCGCTCAGACAAACAGCTCACAGAGGCCCGGAATGCAGGGCATGTGTTTATTAGATATCTGCCCCTTCTCTCCCCTCAGACAACAAAGAATAAAAACAAAGCTATAAATGGTCACTCATCACACACCAGTCTACACACCACTCAACGGCATCTGCAATTTGCGTCTTTCCACAAGACAACTGTTGGCTTTCACAAATGTTAGGAGATGTTCAAAACTTGTCAGGCTGACAATCTACTGAGATCAAATCAGATTTCGAAGCACCAGAGAATGAATAAGTTACGCAAGTCGTTGATGAAATTGCCATTGAAAAATAACATGAAGCTTTACTTAAAACTTGGCTTGAGATTGCGGTACAGATTAGGTTAAGCGGTGAAAAAAATGGACTGCTGAAAAGAAGACGGGAAAATGTTGTGCCACAGCACAAGGACAACAAACTATCAACAGTGTGTGCTGCAAGGACGGGTGGCTGATATCTCGATGGCTAATATTTAACGTTGGCAGCCTCCAGCTGCCTGATAAAGACGGAGACGTGCCTGTCCGATCACACTTCTGTGACTTATCTGTACTTAGTGCAGCAACCCCGCTTCAGGATTAACTACGATCCGTTTAACCACTAATATTATATATATATATGCTGTGGAGTCAAGAGACCTGCAAATATGATTAAAAGATGAATATGAGACAAAACTACAGAATGTCACATTTTATTATTAGCTGTTTCAACACATTCATGTTTTACCAAATAAAAAGGACAGCACTTTTAGAGTTTCATTTCCTAATCTGATGTGAGCACAAGTATTGGGACAGTTGAACTTAAAGGGGTCATACGACGTTGTTAAAAAGAACATTGTGTTGTGTATTTGGTGTAATGAAATGTGTTTATGCGGTTTAAGCTTCAAAAAACACATTATTTTCCACATAATGTACATTATTGTTTCTCCTCTACACTCTTAAAAATAAAGGTGCTTCAAAAGGTTCTTCAAGCGATGCCATAGAAGAACCATTTTTGGTTCCACAAAGAACCATTCAGTCAAAGGTTCTTTAAAGAACCATCTCTTTCTTACCTTTTTGTAATCTGAAGAACCTTATTTCGCCACAAAGAACCTTTTCTGAAACAGAAAGGTTCTTCACTTGCATGCAATCACAGCAGTGAGTCTGCCACCCATAGACATAACCAGACTCTTGGTTTCATCCATTGAAATGCTTTTCCAATCCTTTAATACAGCCAATTACAACTGTTGCTTGGTTTGGGGAGTTTCTGCCTTTAGTCTCCTCTTTAGCTGGTGAAATTCATGTTCAATAGGATTTAAATCTGGAGACTGACTCGGGCAATCCCAGACCTTACATTTCTTTGCCCTGATAAACTCCTGGACTGAGCTAGCAGGGTGTTTTGGGTCATTGTCCTGTTGCAATATGAAGCACTTTCTGATGAGTAGTGTGGCATTTTCTTGAATATTGGTAGCCAGGATGTTTTTGTACACTTCTGCATTCATTCTGCTATCACCATTATTTGTTAAGACATGAATAAAGTTGAGAGAGCCTGTTCCAGAGGCAGCCATGCATGCCCATGCCACGCCACCGCCTCCACCATGCTTCACAGATGAGGTTGTATGCTTAGGATCATTTGCAGTTCCTTTTTTTCTCCACACTATTGCTTTGCCATCACTTAACGGTGTCCATAAAACTGTTCCAAAACTCTACTGGCTCACCTTTGTGCTTTTTTGCGAACTCTAATCTTGCCTTTCTATGATTGCTGCTGATCAGAGGTTTGCATCTTGCTGTGTAGCCTCTGTAATTCTATGTCAAAGTCTCCTGCGGACAGTAGATTGTCAGACCATCACTCCAGCTTTCTGGAGATTGTTGGTGATTTTACAGATACTTATTTTAGGGTTCTTTTTCACAGCTTTTATGATTTGTCTGTCATCAACGGCTGTTGTTTTTCTCAGTCGACCAGGTTGTTGTTGGTTGCTGTAGTCGCCGGTGGTTTCTTTCTTTTTCAGGACAATCCAAACTGTTGATTTCTCCATGCCAATTGTTTTTGATTAATTACATTTTGATTAATTTGATTAAATTACTTGCTTTTCTCTCAAAGCCAGCTCCCTCGTCTTCATCCTGTTTTGTGTGTCGTCATCAAATGCAAGACTCAGAATGCAGAAACAATGGCTATAACTGATACAGCACATTCCCTGCTTTTAATACCTGAACAATTAATGCAACAGGACACAGCTGATCACTTAGAAAGACCTGTGAGTCAACTATCCCAATACTTGTGCTCACATCAGATTAGGGAATGAAACTCTGAAAGTGCTGATCTTCTTAGCTGGTAAAACATCTATGTGTTGAATCACCTAATAATAAAAATGTGACATTCTGTAGTTTTGTCTCATATTCATCTTTTAATCATATTTGCAGATGTCTTGACTCCACAGCAGATGAAACAATTTTGTCATTACTGTTCCAATACTTATGACATACATATATATATATATATTAGTGATGCATCATTATTATTATTATTATTGCTCACACTTAGGGTTAAATAAATAAATACCACAATCTACATGGATCATATTTACACTACTGTTCAAAAGTCTTGGGTCAGTAAGATTTTTATTTATTTATTTATTTTTTTTAAAGAAATTAATACTTTTATTTAGCAAGTATGCATTAAATTGATCAAAAGTAAAAGGCATTTATAATGTTACAAAATGTATATTTGTTCATTTGAACTTTCTATTCATCAGACAATTTAGATTTTTATCAAATATTATATAAATATTATATTTAAATATTAATCTGCGTAACTGTTTTCAACATTAATAATAAGAAATGTATCTTGAGCAGCAAATCAGCATATTAGAATGATGTCATGGCCTAATGGATAGAGTCGGACTTGCAACCCGAAGGTCGTGGGTTCGAGTCTCAGATCCGGCAGTGATTGTAGGTAGGGAGCAGGCACGTGCACAGGTAGGGCTCAACCTGTGCAGAGCACATGCCCTTTTTGCCCTTACACTCCGAAGTGCCCTTTTTTTGGTGGCGGTGGTGTTGTTTTTTTCTTCAATAAATCAATGCTATTGGTCACCCTTTACGTCCGTCTGTCGGATTTACAAATATTTAGCCAATGAAAGGTATTAAAAATAGCTTGTGACTTAAGGCTGATTTATACTTCTGCGTCGAACCTACGCCGTAGCTTACGCATAGACGCACACCCAGGTGACCAGACGTCCCGTTTTTCCTGGGACAGTCCCGTATTTCAGCTCTATTTTTAGTGTCCTGACTTATTACGAAAATATCATGTTTTGTCCCGTATTACAAAATTAATTTACGACTGGGTGATCAGAGCGTTCGGTCACGTGAGAACAGCCTAATCAAAGGTAACCAAGCTCGTTGTAGAACAAAATTACCATCCAATTATAACTCGTTAACTATTAACTTGCAGTTAGTGAAGGCGGAATCAAGCTGAATGACACACACCAGTGTGCGCGATCCCAGTTCTCTCAGACGGAGTGCGGTCAGTTCTCCTAATCTCCTTGTGCCTGAATTATCAAATACACACACGGTTGTCAAAATGTCCATCGTATGTGGAGTAAATGCAGTCGGTTATGGCTTAAGTGAATGTAAACAGGTGGGTGAAAATCGGATATGTGTCAGTATACATCCATGCATTCTGTCTTAAAGGGACAGCAGCCTAATTAAATACCTGTCTGTGTCATAAATGTTAATTAAACAACAGAAGATGTTAAATAAATGTATACATGTTAAATAAACCCACTGCATTTGAAAAACAAGTGTATTTAATTTGTATCTCTATCGTAATTGTCTTGTGGTTTGTGATTTGATTCTGTTCTTTTTTATACAACAAAAATAATTATATATATGAATATCATATAGATATGAAGAAATACATTTTCTCATATCGTGGTCATATTGTCCACCCGTCCCGTATTCCACCATGAGAAATCTGGTCACCCTATTGTGACTAAATCTTGTTGGATCCGCTCAAACTGTCAGTAAAACGTCATAAATCCACCCCCTAAGACTGAATGAACTGACGTTCCACAGCAGCTGAACGAAGTCTTGCAAGGGAAAATAAAGATATTGTTGTTTGAATAAGTACAGCGTTTTCTTTACGCAAGAAACACTATGTCTATAAAGGCTCATATTTTATATATTTTTATATAGTCTGCGACATGTGGGAACGGAGAGAGAGGGCTAGCATTTGCCATCTAGTCATAGCCAATAGCCAACACTTAAATAGCCTGTGCATACAGTAGCATTTCATCTTTTATAAAATGAGATTTTGGCCAAATGTATTTTACAACAGGAAAAACTGAGCGCCCATATAGCTACTACAAACTTTGTAACCTGTTGATGAAAATGTAATGTGATGCCGCCATTTTAATGACGGACAAAATGCACATTTGCACACATTCGCTGGTCAAAAACCCTGTATGCATTCGAGTTTGACACAAAGCGACTGAGTGATCCTCGTCACCTAGGTAAAATATATTTCTAAGAAATTGATTTGATTTATGATTGCTGATACACTTAATTTATTAAAACATTGAATCATATTATATTTAGGGTTGGTTATCGTTTGGGTTTTTTTCGATACCGGTGCCAAATCGATACTTTTAAAACGGTTCCGGTGCCTAAACCGATAAATTCCCCAAAAAATGATGAATTGGCCATTAGCACTATAAGCACATGATGTCTGTTTCATTCATACTGGACGCCAGAGGGCGCCCTCGCACAGAAAATCCACATATCCAGTCACAGAAGCAGCGGAAATCATGACCCTCCAGGAAATCCCTTATATGGACAAAGACCATGTAACCGAGTAAACAGAACATATAAACATTTTGAATGATAAAACAAAGACAATAAACACTCAACTGCAACAATATAGTTTATCTGTGTTATTCAAGCCATCTCTGGTATTTTCATAATAATTAAGTACATTTATAACCCATTGCTAATCGATGTATTCTTTTTAAAGTAGCCTCATTCTGTGACAAGAAGCCACATCAGATCACAAAAGGAAGCATTTGACTGGTGTTAGGGAGTAAAAAGGTTATAACGTTCTCTTTTGTTGGACAACAAGTTTAGAAATGTGAATACAAGGGAGGTTTAGCTTTAGGCATTTTAATTTAAGCATGTTTAGCTTAGTTAACGGAAGGCTACCTGCTACCAGAGCAAGTGTAATTACTGCATTCACGCACTCCTCGGATGCTCTCATTTCCCGAGTTGTGCTTTTAAGTCGGAATGTGAAAACAACATGGACACTCGCGTTACTACAAAGTTTCTTGGATTTATATTATTAGAGTTTTCCGACTTGAGTTCACGTTTTTTCTCAGTCGGGAAATTTTTTTTCATGTGCGGTGCCGGTGATGATGCTTCTTTTTATGTCTGTTTCGGAGAACCAGAGGACAAATATTTCAATCGATTGCTCAGGAATGGCACTGAAATGAGGCACCAAAATCTGCGTTCTGATTCGGTTCTAGTACATATCGGTTACATAGGTACCGGTGCCATATTGGTACCGGGTTTCGGTACCCAACCCTAGTCACCATACTTGGCCACACATCACTTCACTTTCACTTTCATTAATTGCATTTAAAAATATATTTAAATAGAAAACAGTTATTTTAAATAGTAATACTTCTCAATATTACTGTTTTAACTTTACTTTGATCAAATAAATGCAGCCTTGTTGAGACTTCTTTTTAAACCATTTGAAACCATTCAAATTTTTGAAAAGTAGACAAATTAAAAATAATATATAAATATAAATATATATAGGGGGTGTGCCCGAAGCGTGAATCCGTATGCAGAAAGGCACGGAAAACAAATAACGCGTTCTATGGAGCCACTAAAGGGTCATGATTAGCCGCTTGTTAGCGGTAGACTGTTACATTTTAGTATATGAAAGCTCACTTACCACCACATACACAGAGTAAGGAGAGATGACTGATAGGACAATGGTGAATGATTTGCAGATACTGAGCACCACTGACAAATATCTAATCTTGTAAAATGTGTGGTAGTGGCAGTACTGGTCCGTAGTATAGAGTCGTGTGATCGCGAATCTTGAAAGAGAAAGTGAAAGTAAAATGAGAGCACGCATTCGAAAGCGGTTTCAATGCCCTGCATATTAGTAGCGACTCCCTGATTCCTGCAATTTATATACAGTATAATTACCCAACGATATAATTGTGAGAGAATGTATTGAAATATTTTTTATCCTCCCATCTCGTAGGCGGTTTATTCCCTTTAGGGATTCTGTAGTATACTTAATTTCCTTTCCGAACACGGACTTGGGATGCGGCGGTTTGGGGGGGTGGGTGGTGGTAGATCACGATGCCGGCTAAACATTGTGATGTCTGTCAGCCATCGGCGATGGATGATGGCATCGTCTATCGGCCCAACCCTACTTGCAACCACCCTTGAACACACAGTAGTTTTTTTTTTTTAAATACCATGAATGAGTATTCCTAAAAAATAATACAGACCCAAATCCCTCCAAAAATCAAACCCCAACTTCCGCTATCAGTAGCTTCCCTTTCCAATGAAAGACTGGTATTCCTGCCCTCTGCCGGAGTCAGTCTGCACCCCGCTCCTCCTGCCTCGCACATTCCACACCGTGTCTCGGCCGTGACTAACTTAATTTGTTCTGTGCAGGTCTCCATCAGAAAGCGTTTCATCTACACGCTCTGCGGGCACCTGACCAGGGCAAGAAGGCACACAAGACACCTCGTGTAAAGTTGACCCGTGAAAAAGAAAAAAAAAAAAGAATGGCATCCAGCGCAGAGATCTAATGTAGACTTGAGTGTTTCACATAAGCACAGCCATCCGTTTGTTTGGAGGGGTAGCAAGATGCACAAGAGGAAGGGGGTTGTAGGACATTCCTCTCGAAGCTCTTACACTCAAACGGCGGCAGCTGGGAGTGAAGTAGTGCTGGGTCGACGCTCAGACCATGTGCTACATGTGTTCTTAATGTGCACTATAAAATCGGTTCATAGAGGGTCTTTGTATCATTTTCAGATTAAAAAAATAAATAAAGGAAAGCAATTCAAGCGTTGTTTTTGGTCCAAGGCTTATGGCGTGCTATTTACATAATGGGGTCCACATGAAGTACCTGTATAAAATTACAAACGTAGCACTTCTGTAGTTTCCCATTCCAGTCTCCCCCATCCCCCGTCAGCCTGTCCTTGTAAAGTGCTTTAGCCCTGTACTCATTGTGGCGCCACAGGAGAAGAATACCCTGACCCGAAAAGCAAGGCCAGATCCGACAAAGTGTCCATTGACTGAAGGGGAACCTCACGTGGCCGCCAATCCTGCAATATTGTCTCAAATTAATCCGTCGTCATGGCACTTGTACCTGTCAGTGTACATCAAATTTTGCCCTCGCGGGCCGCTGATCTGTCATCTGCCTCACAGTTATTTTCCTTTCCACCGCCATCACGTGAGGGTCTTTCACTGGCGGTTCCGTTCCATGAACAACCTTAGTCTCCATTTCCGCTCCAGCTCAAAATAAAATGATTAGGCCCATGGGAGCTGGCCTTGAATCAGCTATCCTGACAAATATTTTTAGAAACAGGGCCTCTATATGGAACACAGCTCTAGCATTTGAAAAACATATTATGTCTGTTAAAACAGCATTAAAAGTGTCTTAAAGAGACCGTTCACCCAAAATGAATATGCTTTCACGCTTCAAAAAGGATGCAAAACATTATCAACTTGTGCACTATATAAAGTTCAAATAAAGTCAAACAATACATTTTAAGTAATTCACTGATAATCTAATGAACCGCTGTGACTGAATCACAGAATCAGTGAGCTGAACTCGAGGACCACAACAGTCACTTATTCAGTGGACGAATCAATCATTCAGGTTTTGTAAGCCGGGTCGGCCAATTCAATCCTTCAAAGGAAGGATTTCTTCACAAATCAGACATCACTATGTCTCTAATGAACTTTTAAAGGTACTTTCAATGTGTTTTTTATTTCTTGAACAACATCAATCATTTTTGGGTGAACTATTCCTTCAACAGGACATGCCTTCTTTCAACATGCAACATATATGTATTTTCCCAGTTTAACACACTAAAGCAAGACAGTATGAGGCAGAGTTTAACTGGACCTCCAATGGACAATGGATTTGAGGCTGGAAAAATGACACCCACACCTGTTACAAAAGAGCCCCTTATATCCCCATATAGGTCATTTTATCAGGCCAAGACTTCAGGAAGACTTCCACAGGTGCAAGCAAAACTGCTCTAAACAATACACGGAGTTGACACTACTAAGTGTTTTTCTGTATTGGCCAATATTTTAAGTGCATTTAAAATATTTAATGCTATAGAATGGTAAGCTGTTCGGAAAATCTCTCTGACTATCAAATGCAGATTTGACCAGCGCAATTCCCAAGCACTGAAACCACTCCCACAACTCTCACACACTTCACACATTCCAACTGCTGTGTGGATTTCAACCTAACAGCTGGCTATGCTTTTCACTCTAAATAACACACACACACACACACACACACACAGGTTTGTTTTTGTGAAAAGTGGGGACATCC
>NW_015537958.1:164430-166981 GCF_001515605.1 Sinocyclocheilus anshuiensis
AAAAAGGCTGCAAAAATTCAGCCTGGATGACCACACCATAAAATAACAATTAAAAAGTGAAACATATTTAAACAAGTAAAAAAAAAATTTAAAAAAAAATTGTTATAAAATAAAGAAAATAAAACAATTTACAAAAAAATGATAAAAGGTGCTTGAATTAAAATAAAATAGAAAATGACTATTCACAAAAACAATAATAAACAGAAATAAAATTAAAAAATTAAAAAAATCCGTCAGGCAGAACGACTGTCGCATGTCCTGTCTGACAATGGTGAGGAAATGTCTGTGCATTCCACCAATCATTTAATGTCACTCAACTCTGCGGCTGTTGTTTAGGCACGAAAAACCTTTCACCTTGAACAGGGTACGCCAGCATGGGAGGTATGTCGTGATGTTCAAGAGACAAAGGGGGAGCTTGGTATTATGAGGGTGAGAGGGTTACATTCCTAATTGCCTTGAAAACAAATTGCAAGGGGCAAGAAGAAAAAAAAAATGGACTGCAGACCTCCAGAGTCATGCAAGTAGAACAGCCACATACAACAGACCCAAAAAGTATTTGGACACCTACATCACACTTACAAAATGCATAAATGTCACTGCATTCGATTTTGAAAGCATTCATTTGAAAGAAAGATCACAAATACATTTATGTTTGTTGACGACACTATGAAGTATGCAAAAAAGGGTAAAAAAATAAATTGAATTGCCATTAAAGTGCTTGCATACTGTTACAGCAGCATACTTAGAAAGCAATATGTGATGCAGTTCCACATAAAACAACCTCAAAAGCTGGGAAATGCTGACATCTTTGACACGTTTAAGCCCTTGCGATTCAGGACTGCACAGCGGAATGCAGCGGGCATTGACGGCAGATTTCTTGACACGGCTGATATCTAGGGCAGGTCAAACACAACAGAGGCAGTATGGTTAAGTGCCCTACCTTACCTAAACAAACAAAAATGTTTTCGGGAAGCTGACGCATTTGCGTGCCAGGGGACGGCGTGACTGCAAGAGATGCCTTCCATCACTCACGCACATAGCTTGTTTTTTGTTGGATGCTGGAGTGGACTTCTGCAGCACGGGGAGCATCAGAGTCCTTTCTGACATATGACATATACACAGCTGCTGGTGAAGCACAGGCCCCAACACAAACTGACATGCCAAATCCCAAAGAAAACAAGGGGAGCTGTCTCCAGTCTGAGGATTGCTTTTCAACATCTCATTTGTAATGCAACCAAAAGAACAGCTGGGGATATGGGGGCGGGAGCCGTCCCAGACAGCGCAGAGGAGCGACGAGCCAACAAGTCCGAATCGCAAAACGGGAAGCGTTTGAAAAAAAGTGAGGCACAGGCAGACAAAACAGGAGAAATGTTATTGTAAGATCTCTGGTGTGGAGGTCAGGCATGCGACCCAACCTGGTCCTCTATACTGACCTTTGACCTTTTCTGCTGAGCACTGGCCAAACGCAGACCAACGGCCCACAACAATGAGCTATTCAGCCTATGCTATGACTAGGAAGTGCGGGTGAGCGTGTGAAACGTGTAGGACTGATTCCCAGCAGCTATCAGTAGACTGTTTAACAAACTTGCCATTTGACTAAGATTTATTGCTTTGGGACACACCATTTGTAAATTTGCTATTGTAAAGGGAATTTAAGAGTTGGCATCCGGCATATGCACGACATCTGTAATCGGCTTTCAAACTACAATCTGGGACAGCCAGCATACTGGGCACCAGGGCCAGAAATTAACCAGGGCTTGGGGCAATGGAACCAAAATTAATTTAAAAAAAAATACCACTCCATAATTAAACAATCTATTATGGCTGTCGCAATTAATGTGAAATCAAAAATGAATGACAAGTGTTGATTACAGCATTACATTTAGATCTGCTGGCACTGCATCAGATTTCTTTTTACATGCTTTTGAAAAATTGGGCAATATAAAATCACACAAGTTTCTGTTGAGCTTTTGAATGCAATGTCCAATCAGAGGCATTTAGATTAGTCACCACTGAAAACAGTTCAGTGTGCGGCTCACTGACTGAATTCTGCACTCTCACAAATTCTTAAGAAACAATTCATCATAACAACCGGACTTTTTGCAGTAGTGCATAACTTGTACTGGACTGAACATCAGTGGTGTAATGTAACAAAGTAATAATACTTCGTTACAGTACTTAAGTATTTTTTGGGAGTATCTGTACTTTACTTGAGTTTTTATATTTCAGCCAACTTTTACTTTTACTCCACTACATTTCCCAATTAAAATGTATACTTTTACTCCGATACATTTCCCCGGAGCATATTCGTTACTTACTACAAAATAGTCAGAAGTCAGAAGAACACTGAATGCAGGAAAGAAGGTTTGACGAATCAGTGGTCTGGCGTTTGCAAGTTAGACTCATGCTCATGTGCACACAAGTGCGCGCACAACCGCGGATAATTCATTTAATAATTTTCCACTCAAGTCGAGGGGTGTGCGATATACAGCATCGTCTGCGATAATATGGTAAGTGTTGTTGTAATGATGTGCGATCTGACATTATCAAG
>NW_015537958.1:168183-171985 GCF_001515605.1 Sinocyclocheilus anshuiensis
AAAAATGCTTCTGTATGCTTTTTATATTTATATAATTTAATATAGTTAATCTATATCATGCAAAGATTACCGTTTTTCTGCAGATATCAGCATGATAACACATTTAATAATCATTTTATACAAGTTCAGTAAAGCAATAAGTGACTTACATTTTAGACATAATATTGCTTGTTTTTGCTCAATTTTGCTCAACAACGAAAATAGTTCCAAACAAAGATCACAGCACTGTTTTGCGTCTCTGAGCAATGGACCGTGTTTACTTATTGAATGAATCAGCTTTTTGAACGAATCGGTTGAATAAATGATTCAGTGATTCACTCTAACACAGGTAAAGGCTTTGTTTCTGAATGAATCAGTCGTTTGAATGAATCGGTTGAATCTCAATGACTCACTCATTAACAGTCATTTGCTGTCACCTACTGGCGGTTTTAATTTCACATTTCTACTATTTTTTTCATGTTTTAAATAATGTCAAATATCAGTATTCAACGTTTTATGTAAATAAAACATTATGCATCTGTAACTGCAGGTTAAATGCATCGATGTCCCCACTGAGATACTGTACATTAAACTGTATAAATACATCTAAATGCTATTTCAGATGCAGATTCCAGAAATGTTTTCTTATGTTGGAATGAAAGACATTAAGTACCAGATGAAGTGCTTATTCTTACCCCAAAATGCAAAATGGAAGAAAGAGTTAAAACTGAACACAATCTTGCTACTAGAGCTGTGTATGAACATTTTTATATATTTATTTGTTTCTTTTCCATTTTGCATTTACTTGTACTTTTACTTTCAATACTTGAGTTTAAGATAAAAAAAAATACTTTTCGTACTCAAGTACAATAAATATCACATACTTTAAGACTTTTACTCAAGTAATATTCTAAACGGTGAATTCAACTTCTATCAAAGTCATTTTCTGGTAAGATATCTGTACTTTTACTTGAGTATGGCTTTCAGGTACTTTATACACCACTGGTGAACATTCAATCAACATTAATAATAATTATTACAATATCAAGAACGATAATCAACAATGATTTGTCGTAACACTGCAGCCCTACCCTGTTACTATGGAGCCCTTAAAGGGGCAATTGCAAAAATAAAAAATACAGACTTTCGTGTGCTCATGAGAAACTTTGTGCACGCGTTGCAATGTCCAGTTTACGTAAACTATAACCCGTTTCCTTTGTGCGTCACTGCAATTTTAATGTGAAGAAAACAAGAGTATGGATGCACATAACTTAATAAAGACCTATTTGCTCAAAAAATGGTTTTCGGGCAGTAGATGCCTCTAATATCACGGACTTATGTCCACTTTAAAGCATACTGAGACGGCTGAGAAACCATGCCTTGAAATGGGCTAATGGCGCAATACTGTGTGCATTTGCTAATTTCAAGGCAGGTCCAT
The DNA here is from genome assembly GCF_001515605.1 of Sinocyclocheilus anshuiensis. NCBI lineage: Eukaryota > Metazoa > Chordata > Actinopteri > Cypriniformes > Cyprinidae > Sinocyclocheilus > Sinocyclocheilus anshuiensis. The sequence goes on from NW_015537958.1 coordinate 169,601, forward strand.
AAAGACAAGTTCAAGGGTCCAGTATACTTATATCACGGCCTTATGTCTGCTTTAAAGGGGTCATGAAGTGGCTTTTTTATATATTTTTTTATACTGTTGTCTGAGGTCCACTTATGACATTTGTGTGGTTTTTACATTCAAAAACATCAAAATCAATAAGTAATAGGCTATTTTCTACCCTGGTTTTGAGGCCGGCTCGAGAAACGCTCGGTTTTTATGGGTGTGCTCATAGAGAAACCTCGCATAGAAAACTCACTGTGAAATAAGCTGATGGCGCAATACGGCTGTGTGCATTGAGCTTTAATTTTGGATTTCGTTAGAGCAGTTTGTGGAGTATTCGTATAATTCATTTGTCATTTACTGAAGCACCTTTATATAATAAGACACTTTGTCCATATATAGCGCTGCTCGCAATACGTGCTGTTAGAACTGAATGTAGAAACTCAGCATTTCTCTGCCATCTGCAAGGATGCATTAAATCCGACAAAGTGGTTTAATAAAGGATGTTTTGATCTTGTGAAATACAAATATTTTAACACACATATATATACTGCCCTAACGAAATTCAAAATTTGAGTACTTTTTACTGTAACAATAGTTCTTTTATGAACCATTAAACAGAGCATATAGGACAACGCACACTGAGCCGCCCATTGCACCATCAGTCCATTTCGCAGCACATTGGCCTCCACAGAGTTAAATTGGTTGACGAGGACATTAAGGCCTTGAAATATGATGTACTGCTTTAACGAAAGCCAAAATTTGAGCACCTTTTGACTGTGTCAGGCCGTGACAGAGGATGCGTTAAAGCGGACATACACCTGCCGTGATATTAGAGGCATACTGCCCTGAAGAAAGCCATATTTTGAGCAAATGTCTCTATTAATTCATGTGCATGCATACTCTCGTTTTCTTTACAGTAAAATTGCATTGATGCACAATTAAAATTAGTTTACATAAAAAGACATTGTAACGTATGCACATGTGAAAGGTTTCTTGTGCGCACACAATAGTTTCTTGTGAGCACGCAAGAAGTTTCTCGTGCGAACACGAAAGTTTCTCATGAGCACGCAATAGTTTCTCATGCACATGCCAAAGTTTCTCGTGCTCAAGCGAAAGTCTGTGTATTTTATGTTTTTTGCAAAGGTCCCTTTAGGGGCTTCGTAAGTTCCAGTTTGTTTGTTTTTTTAATTATAGTTTATGCAGCTGTTGTGTAAATACATGACCTTTGAGATGAATTAAACAGTCTGTGTACATTAATAAAAATGCCTTGTCAGATGCAGCTTCTGTTCCACCTCTGCAGTGTAAAGATGACTTCTGATATTGATAAAATGTAATAATTTAACAGTCTATAGTATTCTGATGGACTCATGCTCATAGTCACACATTTAGCTAAATGTTTGTGCAACACCCAATTCAAATTAGGGTGTTTTTTCTCTTTTCACACTCCCATGATTACGAGCACATCCCCCATCGAGTAACAAGATCCCGCACCAGCATCCAGGCACCATGAGGTGCCAAGGCTAGAGGAGAAACTCCCCAACCAGCACTGCAGGATCTGTAATTTTGCCACTGCAAAAGACACCATATACCACACATCCCATGATCGGAGATTTATGACCTAATCAAAAACACATTAGCCAGAGTGACATTGATCACTAACAATATCACAACAAAATCCTCCAATGGTGTCTGAAGTCATCCAAATAATCTACAACCTTTAAAAAAATCTGACAATATTTAAAATAGTCATATGAACACATTAGCCAGGCCAAAATTTGGCCATTTTGAGATGATTGGCATCAACTGCTAGCCATACCTGGTTAACAGAAATGTGTTAGTATCCATTAACAACTGGTAACTGTTATTCAATTAAATTTTTATTTTCAGTGTTTTTTAATAGTATGTAAAAATAGTAAATAATATATAGTAAACAGTATATAGTAAAATAGTAAATAGTGTGTAAAATAAACATTATAAAACGGATAGTTCCGGTCCTTGATTCTGATTGGTTGAGCAGCGTTTGAAGCTGTTGTAAATTACTCTACAAAGTAACATACACCTTTGTTTACTTTGTGTGTTGCTCGGCAACCACTTTGTTGGAACCACAACTCTTTCTGAGGAACTGCATTGTTTGGTGGAAGAATGCTGTTTTTCCTTTATATCATTACACATTATTTGCTCTGTTTTATTTTGTGAAACCTAACTACGTATATAGAATAACCGTTTTATAAAAGCAATAAGCCCCGTGAAGCCGTGGTTTACAGTGAATTTATAACAGTTAAGAGTTTTAGGCACTCCGCTTCGCATCGTCGCATCGTGCCTAACAATGCCCCTTAGCTGTTATAAATTCACTGTAAACCACGGCTTCACGGGGCTTATTGC
>NW_015537958.1:176627-179811 GCF_001515605.1 Sinocyclocheilus anshuiensis
AACATACACCTTTGTTTACTTTGTGTGTTGCTTGGCAACCACTTTATTGCAACCACAACTGTTTCTGAGGAGCTACATTGTTTGGTGGAAGAATACGGTTTTTATTAACGTCATTACACTTTATTTGCTCTGTTTTATTCTGTGAAACCTTACTACGTATATGGATTAACCGTTTTATAAAAGCAATAAGCCCCGTGAAGCTGTGGTTTACAGTGGGTTTTAGGCACTCCGCTTCGCAACAACGCCCCTTAGCTGTTATAAATTCACTGTAAACCACGGCTTCACGGGGCTTATTGCTTTAATTGAATCTAGCACTTGCTTCCGTCTCACTGATAAAACCATAAAAATGTATACTCGACCATTGAAAAGTTTGGGGTCTGAACATTTTTTTTTTATGTTTTTGAAAGAAGTCTATTATGCTCACCAAGGCTACAATTATTTAATCAAAAATACAGTAAAAAAAAAAAAAGTAATACTGTGAAATATTATTCCAATTTAAAATAGCAGTTTTTTATTTGAATATATTTTAAAATGTAATTTATTCTTTTGATGCAAAGCTGAATTCTCAGCATCATTACTCCAGTCTTCAGTGTCACATGATACTTCAGAAATCATTTTCTGCATTGTTTGGTGGAAGAATGCTGTTTTTCCTTTATATCATTACACATTATTTGCTCTGTTTTATTTTGTGAAACCTAACTACGTATATAGAATAACCGTTTTATAAAAGCAATAAGCCCCGTGAAGCCGTGGTTTACAGTGAATTTATAACAGTTAAGAGTTTTAGGCACTCCGCTTCGCATCGTCGCATCGTGCCTAACAATGCCCCTTAGCTGTTATAAATTCACTGTAAACCACGGCTTCACGGGGCTTATTGCTTTAATTGAATCTAGCACTTGCTTCCGTCTCACTGATAAAACCATAAAAATGTATACTCGACCATTGAAAAGTTTGGGGTCTGAACATTTTTTTTTTATGTTTTTGAAAGAAGTCTATTATGCTCACCAAGGCTACAATTATTTAATCAAAAATACAGTAAAAAAAAAAAAAAGTAATACTGTGAAATATTATTACAACTTTAAAATAACACTTTTCAATTTTACTATATTTTAAAACTCCTATTATTCCTGTGAGGGCAAAGCTGAGTTTTTCCATTACTTCATTACTTAGATTGAAAACAGTTGTGCTGCTTAATATTTTTGTGGAAACTGGGATACGTTTTTCAGGATTCTTTGATAAATGGAAAGTTCAAAAGAACAGCATTTATTTAAAATAGACATCCTTTGTAACAATATAAGTGTCCTTCCTCTCTTTTTGAAAAAGTTAATGCATCTTTGCAGAATAAAAGTATATACATTTAAACAATATAGTAAGTAACCATAATAGTCAGTCGTTGATCAATATACTTTTTAATTTAGAAAGAATTGCACAATTAAGAATGAATTAGAATGAGTTGTGCAAGACCAACATCTATTTTATCAACTGGATCTGAAGGCGTTTGATTTTTTCATGGTCTGTTATACTTCAGTATCACACATGGAGGTTTGTGTCTTGGTAAAGCAAATTAAGCCATTTATGTTCCCCAACCATTTTCCGCCTCATTACAGAAGAATGACCCTCACAGTCTATCGCAAATGGGAGTAGGTGACACAAAAATGGCCACTACGTAAACACCATTTGACTTCACAATAACTACTTTATTGGGTCCACTTAACAACCATTCCTTGAGTCTTCCTCAATGGAAATGAGATTTACAGCCTTCTTTTCTCAAACAGGTTGTCCTCATGGTAAGCCATGCATCCAGCCATCTAATTGGTACTAGTGACTGTGCTTCCAAGGTTTAGACCATGAACAACACAAAACCAATGCTACACAAGTAGAGGAAGTTCGAGGATAAAGGAAAACTAATAATAAATCAACCCTTCCACTGTTTTGAGACATTTAAGTGGGCAGAATGGAGTTACCAACTGTAACACCATGTTTCTTAGACAGTAAATTAACTTCCTGGACGGTCTTCTGGTCGTAAACCATGAGGTGGAAATAGGAAAAGGAAAAAGGAAAAAAAAAAAAAGAGGAGTGAAGGGGGTAGGGAGAGGTGAGAAAATCACTGTTAAGTTTACAACTCCAGTTTTTCTGTTTTTTTTTTTTTTTTCCAGAAATGCAGATTTAATGTCCATCAGATCGGAGTTCATAAGTGTGTTTACTTTGCAAGCAGACCATCTGACTGTTTGCTCCATTGAGATTTCGGATCCACAAATCTCAGCGAGTATATACTGCAAGGGTGGTCTACATCCATGTAAACAAATCAGCGTGTGTCTACAAACACTTCAGCCCATCTTCAGAGCTCAGACTCCCTTAAACTCTTGTCCTCTGAAAATACCCCCCACACAAGCCCAATTCTTGAGTAAAAACGTGAACAGCAAATTCTGCATTAAGAACCACACACAAATGTATTTTTGTTTCCTATGAGCCAGTGCTGAGGTTATCCCTGTCAGAGGACATGATTCATATCGATATCATCTGACAAAACAAAAAATGGGAAACTGTAACAAGGCTTGAGGGTCTTAATTACAGTCTCTCAGTGTCTTACACACAATGAAATCCATTCAGGCTATGAGGACACTGCATCATATAAAAAGGCACACTTTAAGTTTTTTCCCGTGGACAAATTGTTGAAATTCCACATGGGATTGTTAAACGCTGCTTCTGGCATGGCTGGTGAACGTGCCAAAAGTGATTCAGATGGGATTGGATGCATACTGCATTTACAAACATTCAAAATCGCCAGCTGGAACGAGTGGACAGAGGATGGAATCGGATGTTAAAGGAGACATATTATGCCCCTTTTTACAATATATAATATAAGTCTCTGGTGTCCCCAGAATGTGTCTGTGAAGTTTCAGCTCAAAATACTCCACAGATCATTTATTATATAATTTTGAAAATGCCTATTTTGAGTGGAAGCAGAAACACTCTGTTTTCGGGCCTGTCTCTTTAAATGCAAATGAGCTGCTGCTCCCCGCCCCCTTTTCCAGAATAGAGCTGCGCCTTTACAGCTTGGACCTGCTAAAAACATCTGTTTTAGTTCTGCTTATCATGTTTATCGCGCTGAAATCATGCGTTTTAAACCATATGAGTTTAAACTTCTGATATACGTTTTCTGAGTGCACACATCCAAAGCACA
>NW_015537958.1:180922-185693 GCF_001515605.1 Sinocyclocheilus anshuiensis
TAAAACCTGGAAAAGTCAGATTTTCATGATATGTCACCTTTAAATCTACTACTTCGAGATGCCTAGACCTGCAAACATTGCAAAGGCTGAACAATTGTAATGTTTCTTTGGCAGCGCTGCACAAACTGCACTTCCGTTAACAGCGGAAAATGTTTGTCATCTGACGTGAAGCACTCCTCACATCAAGGTCAAATGATCCTTACTCCACAGGTCCTGCACTGATATTATTCCCAAATGACATGACTACAGTTGTAATCTTATTTCAATAATGCAAGTAAAAAAAAAAATAAAAAAAATCTATTTACTTTTTTTTAAATGAATGTTCCACGTTTTATTGTGTGGGTTTTATTGTTTATACCACCCATCAGTGCACTTCATTCCAAAGAAAATTTGGAGGAGAAAAAAAAAAAAAATGTGTCTTCCTTTTTTTATCTCAATGCAAAAACTTGTTTAGCCAGTAAAACATTTTCCTCTTTGGCTGACATCACGAATCCCTTGCCTTTAAACATCACAAACAATTCATTATGGGAAAAATCAATTCCTGTTCTACATTTTTTCTTTGATAACAGAAGTAAAATGGGTTGCGCACACTGTTTCATGTTGACATTAAAATATTGTTCCCATGTAAGCGGGCGGCAGCTGTAAGATGCATTGTAATGTAGTACAGAATGGGGCTGCACGATATATCGAAATTATCGAAATATCGCAAATGTAAATATCGCGATACGCATATCGCAACGGTGTGCGATATCCGAATCATTTTAATAATAGGCTACTTAAATTAAAACGTTGCAAAAGGTCAAAGTTTTAGTTCGACGCATATAGCAGAGAATAGCTTGACGTTACAAAGAGTTAAGTGCAATATGTTGCAGAAAACAACTCTTTGCCATCTCGTCTTGCTGTCTGACACACACCTGAAGCGCGCGCACAAGCCGCATCTCGCACAGCGTATCTTCAGTTCTGCTGCACACGGCAGAGAGATGCGTTTCAGACGGCGCGCCAACACCGAGTTGATTCGTCTTTCGCATCTCCTCCTTATGTTTGAACAGACACATACACACAGAATTATGTCAATAGTACCCGTCTCGACGATCATTCTCGTAAACGCAGAGATCTTATGTTTTAAATGAACGTAAACAGCTGAGAAAGAAATTGGATGTGTATTATACTGGATCCGTGCAGTCGGTTTTAAAGGGACAGCAGCCTATAAATACATGATGCTGAGCATGTCACTAATGTTAATCAAACAACAAAACAGCTATAACAAAGATTAATCTAAATTTCATTCATACAGTGAACACTATGCAGTCTTATTTTACACTTATTCAATTTCTGTACCTGAATACTACCGTTTATTTTATCTACGCTTGTAAATTGTGTATTTGTTCTTTTTCCTCCCTTTTTCTTTCTTTTTTTTACTGACTGTTCACTTGCCTTTAATCATGTTTGAACTTTCTCAGACTATAGTTTTTGCTGTGGTATATGAAGAAGTACTTAAAGTGTATGGAAAGCAAAGTTACAATGATATAAAATTAGTGTCATTCATTCACTAATGTTAATCAAACAACAAAACAGCTATAACAAAGATTAATCTAAATTTCATTCATACAGTGAACACTATGCAGTCTTATTTTACACTTATTCAATTTCTGTACCTGAATACTACCGTTTATTTTATCTACGCTTGTAAATTGTGTATTTGTTCTTTTTCCTCCCTTTTTCTTTCTTTTTTTACTGACTGTTCACTTGCCTTTAATCATGTTTGAACTTTCTCAGACTATAGTTTTTGCTGTGGTATATGAAGAAATTTTTTTTGTTTGTATGTTGTACATTTTCTGATTTGTGACATTACTTTTTATGTAATACTAAAACACTGCTGGTCACTTTCAGAAGTTGTAGTGATTCTTTCTTTTCCAAGAAAGAATGTGAAACAAATTGGTTATATCATTTTCATTTTTAAATATTTTAAAATATAATTGAAATAGATTTTTCACACTTTAAGCAATATCGTATCGCATATCGAATATCGCATTTTTTAACAAGGTATCGCATATAGCTTTTTTTTTTCTATATCGCACAGCCCTACTACAGAAACAGAGTACAGATGTAATTAAAAGGACAATTCACTCAAAAATGATATTTGTTTATCTTCAAAATAAAGACATTATAATGAAATCTGAGAGACTGCTGTCCCTCTTTTGAAAGTCCATTTACTCAAAACGTATTGCCATATGAATCCGTTTAATCTATGTCTAAAGAGAAACAATCACTTTCAAGTCTTATGGATTTGAAACAACATAACGGTGAGTAACTGATGACAGAATTTTCATTTTTGGCTTAACTAATCCCCTTAAGGACAATTAATTCATTAATTCTTCCCATTTTTTAAATAATTTGTCACAGAGAAAGTAGTATAAAAAATGAGACTACAGTACATGATCACTACTTCACAGGGGTTTTTCTAGTAGTGCCATATTAATTTGCCAAATCACACATTTGCATACTGAGGTCATCTTCACCCTGGATGTGAAAGCAGAGGTGCATTTTGAAAGAACTGAGATCTCAACACTCAAACTGCCAGTTCATTGCGTCTCATCAAATTGTTCCATTCAGAATTCTGAAATGCTGGAGACTGTCATTTGAGCAATCTTCAATGGACAGATTTTCCTTCCGTCAGGTGCAAAACAAGTCTGTAACAAGCGCAACATATCAAACACACCCGCAGCTTCACGTCTCAGATACGATCAAGGCGGCAAATTGTCTGCGCTTCCTTACAAACACAAATCTTCCTGGCTTGGGAGGCACACCTTTGGTATTGCACAGCAAACAAACATAATTGGCTAATCTAATCGCATTGCTTTCTGCATTTCTGTTTACTTGTGGCTAAGCGTCTCTATGAAGGCCAGGGCTATGTGACCGTGAATGCCACATTGTTCAGGGCCCCTCACAGATGCAATCTGCACAGACGTCGCTCGGCCTCTCTCCAGCTCCGGTGACAGGCTGTTGAGTCTGAGGTGTACGCGAACGCAAAAGAGAGCCTCCATCACGCTTCACATGCAGCCCTGATAGAGTGGAGTCAGTGAGCTGTACTATCTGCCCATCAGCGGCCCCGGCTCCCATTCAGCCCATTATGCATGGAAATGATGGTTCGTTTCAGTCCAAAAGGAAGACCAGAGAATGGCTAATGCGAGAGGACTGCATTCAGCAAACAATGCCAGCGACAGAACCCAAGCCTCAAGCTCTCAATCTGGACCTGAACTCAATAGACAGGTTAAAGGAATCCTTACGATTGAATTTCAAGAGATGCACTGAGTTTAGACTGTTTAAGGCCCTCATTTCAAACAATACATTTTAAATCATGTTTAGCCTGTCAGTTGATTAACACTCTTATTAACGAGTCTTACAAATGCTTTTTTTCTCTCGAGTATGGTTATTTTTTTCTGTGCACCAAACCAAACATAATGCAGTTATTATCCAACATCAAATAAAGATATATAAATTCACATTACGACCCGAAAACGTAAGAACTTTAAATAAAAGCGGATTTATTTTATGAATGTTGCACAAACAAGATGCATATTTCTTGCCGATCTTCCGAGTTTTAACATAGATATTTAAAAAAAGTTAGTAACTAACAGATACGTTGCTGAATTCATTAAACACACTAGGGGGAAATAGTCTAACGTTTTGGTACCTGACAGGTTTGTTACCGGATAAGCCTAAATTCTTTTGTTAAACTTTCTAATGGAAATCTTGAGCATAATAGACAAGCACACGACATGCATGTGTGACTATTTAGTGACTGTAACTAGAACCATTTCATGTTCATAAAATCAACATATAGTGACACAATTACTTAAAACAAGAATGTTAAAATACCAAAACATTACTTTTTTTTAGACGTTTCACAAGGGCAAATATACTTGTACTCACCTCTAGCACAGTCTGTCATGAAAATAATGTCAAACATGAAGAAAACGATCCAAAAAAGTTCCATGATGTCCCTATTAAGGCTCTCTGGTTCTTCAATCTATGAAAGAAATAGAGCTGTTAGTGAGAACAAGGACTGGTGGATTACTCTGAAACACTTATGAACTTATGTTGCACTTGTGTAAATGTGTGTAGGATTGAATTACATTTCTAACGCCAATTAAGTTGTCTTATAAAAAAAAAAAGCAATGCTTCCATTAAATCATAATACAGCACAACCTGCAACAGAGATATTTTACTCGTGAAATAAGCTGTATGTGCATAAAAAGCGGTTCTAAGTGGGTAAAAGGTACTTTTTAAACCATGCAATAAAATATTCAAAGTCAAACATGCGAGACTTACCAACGTTCATAAAGCTGTTCCTCGCGACTGATAGATAAAATATCATGCTTACATCCTCCGGACGATTCGTGCCTATATAAACATCCAGCGAATTCAAGCGCTTTAATTATCACGCGCAGCTGTGTTCCTGAACGCTCTGGCGCGACACTTCTTAATACACGCGCTGATTGCTTGCTGTAGACTTCTGTAACGTTAGATGACAGTCACCGCGCGCTATATCGCGCAAGCAGCTCAAATACCATGGACTTTATCTCCATAGATTCTTCAGAAAACAAAACACACCCCCGACTATTTTTACAGCACCTGCATTTGTATCAAAGCGTTGTTTTAAACACCGTTAGCTAAATATGTCGCCGTCCAGACACGCAATATACACACACACACACACACACACACACACACACACACACACACACACACACACACACACACACACACA
>NW_015537958.1:185817-187726 GCF_001515605.1 Sinocyclocheilus anshuiensis
CAGGAGTGCGAGACAGTCCAGCCCTACGGCCAACTTTAGACCAATCACTGCGAGCCTCTTCACTCTTACTGTTTAACTCTTTCATCATCATAATAATAATAATAATAATAACAATATAAATGGAATAACATCTCACATCTGACCACGTTAACTCATTAGCATGATGATGCACGTGCTATTATGTAATTTTGGAAGTGATGTTTTTAAATGCATCCTTATACTCTTTTATGCAAATCTTAAGCATACTAAGCACGCATGCCATTCATTTCCATTTATTGTAAATACTTGAATGTTGTAGATTGTACACAGTATTGTAGAGCACACACAATATGCATATGATGTTGCACACATTTAAATGGGGGTTAAGAAGACATACCATTTTGTGGACTAAGGAAGAGTGCAAAATCTATGCAGCAAAAGTCCCAGAACAAATAAGAGCTCTCTCCTCGTCTCTGCCCTCAGCTGGAGGAGAATCACTCACTCGAACCCGCGTTTCATAAAACTTGCTTCACATGTGTGAACACGTGCTGCCATCTTGTGCTGGGTTTTCAAACAGGACGTGCCCAAGTCATCGTTGACTCAATTTATTAAAAAAATAATAATAATAAAATGTAATTTTAATTATAAAATTAAAATAAAGCTGACAGACAGAAAACAAAAAGCCGAAGTACTCAAATTAAACTGAAATTGCTAGAAATAAATGAAAATGAGAAAATCACTTAAACTAAAATTAAAACTGAAAACATGACAACCCAATTCAAAATATTAATAAATACACCAACAATGAAAAATATAACACTGGTATAACGAACAGTAAAAACTGTGGGGAAAAAACACATGTAGAAAGTACTTAACCAGTTTCATTGTAACTTATTATAACTTAAAAGTGTATAGTTTAGTATAGTAAGGTCCTAAGCACAAATCTGATTATTTACATACAAGTATCCCAGTTTGAAGCTTTTGAGATACTGTAAGTTACAATACTGTAAGTTACAAAACATTAAATGATTTCATCCTGAAATCTGAGATTTTCTATACAGTGGGGCAAATATGTATTTGATCCCCTGCTGATTTTGTAAGTTTGCCCACTTACAAAGAAATGAAGGGTCTGTCAGTTTTTATGGTAGGTTTATTTTAATGGATAGAGATAGAATACCAACCAAAAAAATCCAGAAAAAAAAAACAAATTATATAAAGGATAGAAATTGATTTGCATAAGTATAAGTATTTGATCTCCAAGCAAAACATGACTTAGTACTTGGTGCAGAAACCCTTGTTGGCAAGCACAGAGGTAAGACGTTTTTTGTAGTTGGTCACCTGGGCCCGTATTCACAAAACATTTTATCTTACCACTAAGAGTTCTGGCGTGAACGTCTCGAATAGTTCCTGTATCAAATGAAGGCCCGCCTTCTGAAAATGAAATGTGCTGTGATTGGTTAGCTGGGCCAGTGTGTGCAAAGTGAAAAAGCATAATAGCACCCCTTTAAGCTAAGAGTAAGGGGGTGGGGTTGAGCTCATTGCTATGGATGATGTCAGCATGCTTACTAACTATGCCCACAGTGATTGGCTGATAGTCTCTGTCAGAGATTTATTCATAGACATATTGTAGAGCACAGTATTATGTTGCCATATTCAAATAAAGGTTTAAAAATAAAAATGATAATTGCCACATTCAAATAAAGATTTTAAAATGCAGGCTAAATGTAATTAAACAAGTAAATGTTCAGTTAATTGTCAGTCTCTTACATTTGTGCTTCTCATAAACAATTAGCGGATATGCATATAAACAGCATTTTAATTAACAGAGAAGAATAATCATGACTGATAGTAAGACATGCAAACATATAAAAAAAAATAAAAAAAAACTGGACGCAAGAACAGCTGTTACTTCTTGCCCAACTGGTTAATG
>NW_015537958.1:187884-189849 GCF_001515605.1 Sinocyclocheilus anshuiensis
TGTATTTGATCCCCTGCTGATTTTGTAAGTTTGCCCACTTACAAAGAAATGAAGGGTCTGTCAGTTTTTATGGTAGGTTTATTTTAATGGATAGAGATAGAATACCAACCAAAAAAATCCAGAAAAAAAAAACAAATTATATAAAGGATAGAAATTGATTTGCATAAGTATAAGTATTTGATCTCCAAGCAAAACATGACTTAGTACTTGGTGCAGAAACCCTTGTTGGCAAGCACAGAGGTAAGACGTTTTTGGTAGTTGGTCACCTGGGCCCGTATTCACAAAACATTTTATCTTACCACTAAGAGTTCTGGCGTGAACGTCTCGAATAGTTCCTGTATCAAATGAAGGCCCGCCTTCTGAAAATGAAATGTGCTGTGATTGGTTAGCTGGGCCAGTGTGTGCAGGTGAGGACACGTTCGAGCTGCATTGGGTGCAGCTCGAGCTAGGAGCTAGTTTTAGCGCTAAAACGCTTTGTGAAATACTCAGAGCAAAAATGTAGTTGTCTTAAATTTAGGACTGACACGCCCATTAAAAAAAAAAAGAAAAGATTTTCTCCAAAATCGGCGAGTTATGAGCTACTTTTAGCCTTAAGATGTTTTGTGAATATGGGTCCAGGTTTGCTCACATCTCAGAAGGGATTTTGGTCCACTCCTCTTTACAGATCCTCTCTAAATCCTTAAGGTTTCTGGGCTGTTGTTTGGCAACTCAAAGTTTCTGCCCCCTCCACAGATTTTCTATAGGATTGAGGTCTGGAGACTGGCTAGGCCACTCCATGACCTTAATGTGCTTCTTCTTGAGCCACTCCACATTTTATCTTACCACTAAGAGTTCTGGCGTGAACGTCTCGAATAGTTCCTGTATCAAATGAAGGCCCGCCTTCTGAAAATGAAATGTGCTGTGATTGGTTAGCTGGGCCAGTGTGTGCAGGTGAGGACACGTTCGAGCTGCATTCGGTGCAGCTCGAGCTGGAGGCCGTGGAGAAGCAGATCTATCATCAAATGTTTCTAAAATGTTTATGTTCCGAGGCAGATTGCCGGCAACAGCCATTTTAGGATAGTTTGTGGCTTGGTCTTTGTGACTTAGGAGTCCTCTTCACTACTCCTAACGTTTCACAGATTTAGGAGCTAGTTTTAGCGCTAAAACGCTTTGTGAAATACTCAGAGCAAAAATGTAGTTGTCTTAAATTTAGGACTGACACGCCCATTAAAAAAAAAAAGAAAAGATTTTCTCCAAAATCGGCGAGTTATGAGCTACTTTTAGCCTTAAGATGTTTTGTGAATATGGGTCCAGGTTTGCTCACATCTCAGAAGGGATTTTGGTCCACTCCTCTTTACAGATCCTCTCTAAATCCTTAAGGTTTCTGGGCTGTTGTTTGGCAACTCAAAGTTTCTGCCCCCTCCACAGATTTTCTATAGGATTGAGGTCTGGAGACTGGCTAGGCCACTCCATGACCTTAATGTGCTTCTTCTTGAGCCACTCCTTTGTTCGTCCAAGATTTTACAGTACATGGCCCCGTCCATTTGCCCCTCAATGCAGTGAAGTCGTCCTGTACCCTTAGCAGAGAAACAGCCCCAAAGCATAATGTTTCCACCTCCGTGCGTGACTGTAGGGATGGTGTTCTTGGGGTCATAGTCAGCATTTCTCCCCCTCTAAACACGGCGAGTTGAGTTAATGCCAAAGAGCTCGATTTTGGTCTCATCTGACCACAGCACTTTCTCCCAAGTCTTCTCTGAATCATTTAAATGTTCTTTGGCAAACTTTAAATGGGCCTGTACATGTGCCTTCTTAAGCAGGGGGACCTTGCGGGTGCTGCAGGATTTCAGTCCATTGCGGTGTAGTGAGTTACCAATGTTTTGCTTGGTGACTGTGGTCCCAACTGCCTTAAGATCACTAACAAGCTCCTCCCGTGTAGTTCGGGGCTGATCCCGCACCTTTCTCATGATCATCCTTACCCCATGAGGC
>NW_015537958.1:189943-198876 GCF_001515605.1 Sinocyclocheilus anshuiensis
AGCCTTGTGCAGATCTACAATCTTGTCTCTGACATCCTTTGACAGCTCTTTGGTCTTACCCATGGTGGTGGGAGAGGTTGGAATGGAAGGTACAGATTGTGTGGACAGGTGTCTTATACACCTAACGAGCTGACATTAGGAGTCACTTCTTAAAGTGGCAGGACTAATCTGCGTTCCACATGGGCACGTAACCAATCTGTGGGAGCCAGAATTCTTGCTGGTTGATAGGGGATCAAATACTTATTTCACTCACTGAAATGCAAATCAGTTTCTAACCTTTATATAATGTTTTTTTTCTGGATTTTGTAGTTGGTATTCTGTTGCAAATCAATTTCTATCCTTTATATAATGTGTCTGGATTTTTTGATTGATATTCGGTCTCTATCCGTTAAAATAAACCTACCATAAAAATTACATACCCTTCATTTCTTTGTAAGTGGGCAAACTTACAAAATCACCAGGGGATCAAATAAACATTTTCCCCACTGTATATTGTCTGGGAAACAGACAATATATATTATTAGCACAACAGAATGAAAACTGTTGTGTTGGATGAAGTCCCTCTGCACTATTTATTTTGAAAATCCAGTACTTATCAAAGCATCTTAAACCCCATGAAATAAAGTAATCAATCAGTGATCAAAATGTTTATTGAAATAAAGGTTTTTATTAACACGTCCTTTATACATTAAAGAATATACAAATATTAACACTTAACACGTATATTTGGCAAACAAGCCTTGTTAGCTTTATTCTCCCGGTCACCGTTTGCTAACCAGTCAAGAAGTATTTACCATTCACTTCTCTGACCACTAAGTAAATGATCAGTTGAAGATGTCTTTAAAAGTGCTTCTGAGACAAAAGCGCATTTACATAGCATCCACTGTTCCCTCAAAAAAAAAAAAATTGCTTGATGACAAAAGAAGAATCTTAATATTGATTCCGATCAAATAAACAGACAATGAATGAAAACAAGTTAACTTTGAGTGACAGTTAAAGCTAACAAGGCTGGTACTAAGGCTATACAAACAAATGAGAGCAGGTACAGGGGGAGGGCGACATAAAAGTTGTCCACCAGATGAAGTTAATGCGCCCCAAAATATCATTACAGGCTCACAAATTTCACTAAACAAGAATAGAGACCATCACAGCAGGGACCTATTTGTTTAAGACTAAACTACAACATTACAAGATCCTACTTGTGACAGTTGGTCATTCATTTTTAATTTGAACTGGATCCTAATGACGTTATTCAATACTACAAGCTGGACGGTTGACAAAAATAAAATAAAAATACTAATATAGCAGCCAAGACCTTAAACCCAGGCTACTCAATGTCAGGTTATATTCCCAAAACTCCTTCAACTTCAAAACAGTGTATGTATATATTATATATATATATATATATATATATACACGCATATATTCACAATTTAAAAAATACTTAATCCCGGACTAAGTGCCCTTTTAGTTCCAACAGAATCCCGCAAGTCAAAATAATGCCAAATATCATCTGATCTGATCATCTGGTATCACACATCGGCATTGACGTGTGAAATATGAAACAGCCAGTGACCATATGGAGCAGTGAAATTGTTTCATGAGAGCGTACTACAGAACTTTGTGAGATGCACACGGCTGATCCTTACCATTAGATATATACTGGGTGATACTGTTTGTGTGTGAGTTTCTTTCTACATGTAGGGCAGCTGTGAGCTCCGCTGAGAGAGTCGCGGATGCACTGACTGCAGAAAAGGTGGCCGCACTTTGTGGAGACCATGAGCCGACCACTGTCGATGATCTGAAAATGGAATCAAAGCCAGACATTTCAATTAACCAGAGAAACACATTATAGACTAAAAGAAATAATTAGTTCAATTAAATGGTTAACTTCAATCCAAAATCAAAATGGTTCATCATTCACTCACTCTCATGTCACTGCAAACCCAAAACATTTTCTTGCTTCTCTTTCTTTGCACTTTCCCCTGGTCATCATTTATTTTCATTCTTTTAAAAGTCTCTTTTTGTGTTCCACCAAAAAAAGTGTATCAACATGAGTGCGAGTATAAGATGACAGAATGTTCATTCAGGGTTGATTTAAAGGGATAGTTCACCCCAAAATGAACATTGTCATCATTTACTCGCCCTCATGCCGTTCCAAACCCATAAGACTTTCGTTCATCTTCGAAACAGAAATGAAGATTTTTTTTTATGAATTCTGAGATATTTGTGTCCCTCCAAAGCGCATTCAAACAAAACCTTCAAGCTTCAAAAAGTTCATAAGTATTATGGGTTTAGAATGACATGAGGGTGAGTAAATGATGACAGAAAGTTAATTTTGGGGTGAACTAACTGTATAAATGAACTGCTTTATGTGATTAGTTGCACATATAACCACTTACCTCTGAATAAGCATCCATGCAAACAGGACAGCTAACAGCCCCTGGCGTAGACCTACGGACAGCAGAACACCACAAAACAAATCAACACAAATCAAATCAGTGTAAATCTTGTAGTCCATATTAACTTTCAAATGTAACAATTCACAAAGCTGCATCCACAATTTGCATACAAGGATGAAGACTACATTAATTTAGTTCTAGACCAATCTAATCTGTGTGATGATGGATGAGTGTGTGTACTAGGGTTGTGACCGTGAGGAAATTTTCCCACCGGTTAATCGACGAGTGACAACACCGGTAATACCGGTATCACCGTTGGGGTGGGGTGGTGGTGTTCATTCGTTTGAGTTTCCCTCTTTTCTTCGCTTTCAAATGGCTTGTAAAAGTGCCATGCGAATTTTACTTTCACTTTCAAATTAGCGCAATTCGGCATCAAGCAATTGTTCGTTTGAGTTTTCCCTCGGCTTTCAAATAGCTTGAAAAAGCGCCATGTGCGTTTTACTTTCACTTTCAAATTAGGGGCAATTCTGCGTTGATTCAATTCAAGCAACGTCAAACTCAGAACTTTTAACAAAACGAATTTAAAAAAAACACCATATAGGCCTATCCCTATAAAATAACAAATTACTTAGGCTATACAAAGTTTAAATAGGTATATAAAACTGAAAATCAGCAAACATTGTGGAACCAAATAAATAAGAAACATAGAACATTTATTAGCAAAACGAATAAGAAAGCTTGGAGGCACGGCATATACACCTTGATGTAAAATAAAATAAATAGAATACACAAAGTTTAAATAAAGTAATCAGCAAACACTGTGGAACCAAATAAATAAGAAACAGAACGTTTATTAGCAAAACGAATAAGAAAGCTTGGAGGCACGCCATATACACCTTGATGTAAAATAAAATAAATAGAATACACGAAGTTGAAATAAAGTAATCATCAAATAAGAAACGAATTAAAAAAAAAAAAAAAAACTTCCAGTCAATAGGCTTTTCAAAATCTAAAATATTGTCAAACAGACGCCTTTGCATTTCCTTTCTAAACAATCTTCTGCCATCGTCTTGTCTTTCTCACCTCACTCTTGTCAGTCAGATCGACTCACTCTCCTCACGTGATAAATAAAATCTGACTCCTGCTGCGTGGTGCACTGTCGTTCGCGCACGGTTCGGCACGCTGCATTGAGCGTTTAGTTTTTAAAAGTGTCTGTCCTCTAACTGAACTAGGCTAAAAGATTTTTGTTACTATAAAAAAATCAAAACGAGGGTGGGGGGGGCGGTGCCGCGGTAGGCAAATGATGTAACCGGTGTTGCGGCTTAACACCGGTACAACCGAAAACACCATCTGTCGCAGCAAGCCTAGTGTGTACCTGGCCCTCGAGCTGGCATGTAGAGAGGACAGTAAGCCTGGACTGAGTCTAAGACTGGACTCTTCCTCTTCATCACTGCTCAGTACATAACTCTCTGTGCCCTGTCCGCGTCTGCTTCGAACACCTGCAACACAAACACGAACGTAACTGCAGTTTAGTAAGACAAAGACGCAGTTGTGACATTTTTCATAAACAGAACGATACATTACCATCTTCCACAACCTTTATCCAATGGGACGATGAGAGAATGGTGAGAAAGAAAATAGACAGAATTCATTAAAAACCCCCTTAATAATATCAACACAACCCAAGAATGGAAAGCACATGCTTCATTCAAACCTTTACTAGTACAAAGTTTCAATACAAGTGTTCAAGACTCACCACGATAGAATCATTATTGGTGAGGTCAACAATCGCAGGTTCAGAGCCTTCACATGTTAAATCTACCACGTCTTCACCTTTGACAAGACAGCACGGAAGAGAAACGTTAGCATTTCTTTCAAATTCCAGCTCAGTTCCAACAGAAGTTTGAAAAAGGATACAGAATTGTAGTTCAGATTTCTATTTAGGAAGATTTAAAAATGAAACGAATTAAAATGGTATGACAATCATTTGAAAATGTATCATTCATATAACAAAAACTTGTTAAACTTGATTAAATTCACCAAAATGTTATCACAACACACAGAGTATTTCCAAAAAATATTAGATTAGATTAGAAGTATGAAATATGATTTTTTCCCCCCCCTTATCTGATTGGACATATTATAAAGATCATAAAGATACATAATTAGTTAACATTTGTGATGTGACTTTTGTTGCTAAATGTGTGTTGGACTAATGCAATTCCTCGGTAATTTCATTACCGTAATTTCCTCTTCCCGTCAATCACCATCAATAGTGCAACAGTTCCCACACACTTTTTCAGATGAGTTGGTTCCAGAAGTATATTTTCCATTCATTTTTCCAATAGGGATTTGTAAAGACTTTAATAAAGGGTTATAAGCCATGAACCAAACCAGTTGGCTATGAGGTGAACCACAACATTACAAACTTTGATTTGAAGCAAAAAAAGTATTTGAAAATCAGACAAAAAGACAAATGTTCAAAGCTGAACGTAGCTTTAATATGGGAAAGAACTTCACGAAGCATTACAAGACACAATCAACTGATTTAAAAATCATCAACAGGTTTTATGAAGGTAAATTTAAGACTTTTTAAAGACCTTTCAGAGGCCAAGCAAGGACAATTTGAGGAATAAATTGAAGGCAACTATGTTCTCTATATGCAAATGTCTAGGATGCAAATAATGAGTTGTATAAGCAGAATGAAAATACAACTTCCAATGGATCTTCATTTCTTTATTTTTTTATTCATTTTACATAAATAAATAGCTTTGTATTCAAACACTAGAATACAGAAATAACTTTTACTATACCTTCGGATCACACTGCAAAAAAAGTGTTGTTCTTCATGAGTATGTTTGTCTTGTTTTCCAGTGCAAATGTCTAAAGTCATAAATCAAGATATCTTTACTTGAGAAGCAAAATGACAGAAGATAGGACGTCTTGTTTTATGAGAACTTAATAAAAAATGAAGTTGGTATATGATTTAAAAAGAAAAATAAACAGGTTTCTCTTGCCCATTGACAGATATTTGTTCTTGTTTTAAACAGGAACTCAATTTTGTTCAGAACACAACACTTCATATCTTCATTTTGCATCTCCAGTACATGTATGCTGATTTAAGGACAATTAGATATTAATACTGGAAAACAAAACCCAAGGAACCTGAGGAAGATAATCACTTTTTCATGCCATAACTACATGAAGACTTTAAGGCCTTAATTTGTGAAAGGGCGAATTAAGACTTTCTAAAGTGGTCATGAACTGCATTTTTGTATTATTTTATAATGTTCTCTGAGGTTAACTTATAATGTTAGTGTGATTTTACATAAAAAAAAAAACATACTAATTTAGAAATAATAGGCTATTTTCTATCCTGTTTTCGAGCCTCTCTGCAGAACAGTCTGTTTTTATAGACAGGGAACTTTCAAGACTCGCAAGTAAACGCCCACTGCTGTGATTGGCTAACAGTTTCGCTTATTAAAATAACAAATGGATGCTGCTGTGACGTACTCCGAAAACAACATGGGTCATTTGGAGTTAAAACGTATAAAACGACAAACAAAAACAAAAAAACGACAATGGCCATTAAAACGACATACAAGCATTCGCGCTGCTTCTGACCTGAAAGAGAAATTGATTCGCGACATGATGCAACTATTAACCACACTATTACGTCATAAAGTGGCATATTCCAAAACGAGACGTTTTCTGATCTAGGTTTCAATAAAAGCGGTTTTTAAACTAACGAGAATGTTTTGAGACTTACAGGATGTTTTTATAGTACACTTAGTGCTGGGCGGTATGACCAAAAATTTATATCAGGGTATTTTTCTAAATTCTACCGGTTTCACGGTACATGACGGTATTTGTTTTTCATGCATGACCGGGTGTTAACCATATGCAGCACTACGTACACTGACCTGTTATATTTCAAAAGATCAAGGGACATTTTGATTTCTCAGTTCATGACCCCTTTAAGACCTTTTTAAGACCCGCAGAAACCCTGATTAACCTTGTGGCGCACGGCTTGTCTGTCTTTAACCATCAACTCCGCTGCTGAGAACATGAATGGGATTTCTAATTCTGGAACATGACTGCCGCACTCTAAACAGGTTTCTATGGATACAGCTCACAAATCTAAATTCTGAATGTCGCCCATCCCTCCTGCAAAGTGTGACGTCCATTGCTTACCGACTGCTTGTGCATGGTTCACAGATTTGCATAAACCTGATATTGCTCTTCACGGGGTCTTTACACAAAACCACTGCAGGCTGTGAAATCATTTGATCTTATATCGTCAATCAGAGGTAAAGGAGACATCTGGTAAATCAAAATGATCAAACTCACTGTGAGCTCGGTCACTTTCCAGCACATTAATGGTCTCCCTCGCTGTTTGAGACATCTGGGTCCGGTTCCTCTTGCTGTTTCCACGGCGAGAACATGTAGCAGATGATGTCCGTCTTTTCCTCTGGGTCTAAAAACAGGAGACACAAGTGGTTGCTACAGTATTACTGTTCTCCTTCAGCAGCAGGGAAGCTGCAATACAAGCTGCAATAGTTTAAATGTAATCAGAACTAATCACGTGGCCATGCATACTCACAGCAGTGCTCATGTTGACTCGTGTTGATGCCTTCAGATATTACTTAGCCACCAGATAAGTCCTCTATACTTATAATAACCGTTAAAACACAGATTAGTCATATTATAAGACACAAACTGCATTGAACTAAGTCTTTCAATCTAAAGATAACCGTGTTGTTTCGTTTTGAATCATTTGTAGCTATATTCTCAAGTTAAAAACCCTTCAAATATCGTATAAAGCTAAACATCTCCGCATTTAGCCAACTAGACTTTTTAACGTATGGCATTCCTAGAAAACCGTGCAGTAAGCATTGACTACAGCACTTGAGCGCGTTTTGTTATTTTATTAACAATAATAATAAATACTGAATAAGAGAATTCATGAAATAAACTGTCAAAGGGTTTTAAAAGGCAGCTAATTCGCTAACTGGATCTGTTCATTGTTAGCTGACAGCTAGCTTGGTTCTTAGTGTCCTAGAAACTTCCGTTGGATTAAATGAACATTTAATACATTAGTGTACAACATTTAATATTAAATTGTTACGTATTAAATCAACATTATCGTCAGTTTTAAAGAATAGCCGGTAACATACTCAGCACTCTTCGAACAGTCAACCTTAGAGCCACAGCGCAAATACAGTAGAGTAAGACACAGAACTCTGAACACAGCGCCACCTGTGGGACTGTATGTATGTATGTATTTTCATAAATCACCATTACATAAAAAAACAAGCATCTAACATGGACAGAAAATGGAGGAAAATAACGATATAGGATAATAGGACTATTCAAAAAATTATAATATAATATTTTAAGTCTAGTTTAATAATTAATAAGTTTAATCTGTTAAGTTTTGAAATTGTGTTGTATGCATTTGTCATTTTTATTGAATCTCTTTATTTTTTTAAATGTGTACAAGTAGTATTTATGAAGTTTTAGCTTTTAGTTTTGGATCTGTTTTTAGTTGTTTTAATACTAAGATTGCTTCTGTTGTCCTCATTTGTAAGTCGCTTTGGATGAAAGCGTCTGCTAAATGACGAAATAATAAATCAATAATCTGTCTTTAAATTCCATTTCTTCGTGTCCTATTTAAAAAAAAGATTTTGCAAAATCAGGAATAAATAAGAAAAAAGGATTCCGTCTCCATTTATTATGTAATAGCTACCAGCTATGAGGAAAACAGAATAAAAAATGTAAATGTAATTAATGAATCATTTAAAAATAGGATTTAATAGATAAAATAAAAATGATTAAAATACTGTATATAAATGCATCTGACAGTACGGTACTTTGAGTAGGGGGAAAAAGTACCTTAATCATAAAACTTTCCAAATAATACTTAAGATATATTTATCATATTAATTTTTCACAGTGAAAATGGGGTCTTTATACAAGAAACTATGCCTTTTAAATTGTAGATTGGGAGTCCTACGCACAAAGATGATCATATTTGGGGGTCCATGGCATCTGAAAGATTGAAAAACCCTGATCTATAAGCTAAAAAGGCTAAAGGAGAAGCAGTGGAGATGCACATAATTAGAAAATTGAATCAGTTTTGATATTCAAATTCCTTGGCTAGTCCTGGTAAGGATTTCGAGTGCTTAAAGATGAAGTCTTTTTGACCACCACATTACTTCTCCGTTTATCAAGCTCTACCACTCTTGTTAGATGACAGCAGCAGAGACACTATACTATATACAATATTCTGTATTCTTCTTTCACAAATAATAGCCCACTTATATGGGCCTGATTTCATGTGATGAAATCAGACAAGAGCCCAGTTCAAAGCTGAAAGATGTCTTTAAAACATGAGTTAATATATGTAGTATGTTCCTCAGCAACGCTTTTTTTCTGGTCTTACACAGACAATTGTGAAGTACATTTGTACAGTTTTAGTGCGCAAACACACACACACACACACACACACACACACACACACACAACCTT
>NW_015537958.1:198886-199563 GCF_001515605.1 Sinocyclocheilus anshuiensis
AGACCAACTTAACCCCTTAACTGTCACCCCCCATTTTTAAAAATAGGCATGAAAGTGCACTATCCAAACTTAAATTGTTGTAATTTATGAACACTTTGGAATACAGACACAAGGTTGGTCTCTTATTGAAGAAGAAAATCAGCAGATTGCAAAAATTGTCAAAAAAAAAAGTATCAAAAAGTTATAGAAGTTTAAATTTACTGTAAATAAAATACACTATATTAATTTTATTTTATATATAATAAATATTTTACATAACAGGTTTTACTCTAAAATTGGTATAAAATTAAAGCCTTATGTCTAAATAAGTTATGTTCCAAATTTGAAGTTGATATGAAAAAAATTGAGGTTCCTGTGAGATTCTATTTAAGGCGTTATACCACAAACAGCCACCGGGTGCCATCCAAACTCCATTGAATTTTTTTATGCATTTTTCTGTCACAAATGTCTAGATTTCTCTGTCAATACTTCTATTTCAAAATAACCACCACATATGGAATCCTGAGGCTCAGACCTTTCCAATATGTTTTTTGTCAAGATTATAAAAAGTTCTGATTTTAAAAGACTGTAATGCATTTTGTAATATGACACTTGACACCACCCACTAAGGGGGAGGAGACCGCCAAAAGATTTTAAAGTACCATTTCCATGGTAACACAATGTCCGATTTCAAAATG
>NW_015537958.1:199573-202134 GCF_001515605.1 Sinocyclocheilus anshuiensis
TATATATAATTTAAAGAAGAAACCAAACCAATGTATAATTGACATTTGAGGCTTAACGCTATACAAAAGCAATAAACGTTTTTCAGGCAGAATTGTTTATATAATAATATGGCATGCAGTTGCTTCAATGGTAACAATGGTATAAATCTATTCAAAACATCATTCAATGTAAATTGTGATAATTGCAATTAATAATCGCAATTCCAATTCCAAGGGAATAATCAACAATTATGATTTTTGTCATAATTGTGCAGCCCTACTGAAGTACATACATTGAGAACCCCTGGTCTAGAGTCTTGTGTCTCCAAAGTCTACATTCAAAGGTCCGGACCAGAACAATTGGTTATTACAAAACTTGTTTTTAATAAATATACATAACATGCATAACAAATAAACATTAATTTTTTGAAAAAAATAAAGTGCAAAAGTGGCAAAACAATTAATTATGTCCGATTTCAAAATGGTTTTCACAGGATAAATCTTGGGCTTCTACGCTTTGAAATGACATATATTTTATGATGATTACTAAATGATTTGATAGAGAAAAAGGACAAGAAGAAAAAGAGCGCCAAGCGTCCCACAGGACGATACTTAAGTTTAGATACTCAAGATATGATGAATGATTATGACCCTTATGTTAACTATTCCAAGATTAGCTTTGTGTAGATAATAAAGCCTATGGTTCATGATACAGTTGTGCTAACATACCGCTTACAGAATCAGTAAACGGTCCTAAAATCATAAAATAATAAAAAGAAGAAATATAATAGAAGAGAACAGTAAACCGTAAACTGCTCAGGATAAACCAGTAACCCATGCACAACTATCACAATAGACTACAAAACCTGAGAAGGCTTTCAGAGAGTGGAGTACAATCACACACACACACACACATTAACAATCTTGTTGTTGTTAATCTCAATGACATGAAAATAGATTAGGAACAACTCACAATCACAACTTTTTTTTTCTTCATATTTTAAACTTTATTTTACATCACTGTGAAATAAAAGTAAAATGTCTTCTCTCGATGCAACTTAATCACTACTATTAGTATCACTTTTGTTACAAATTCACAGAGAGGTACACTAAAACGTAAGGGGTACACTGCTTACCGTCACATCTATATGGAGAGCTGGAAAAATAGCGGGAATCTTTGGAAATACCATTCACATCTTCTGATATGCAACACTCCAATTAATTTAAGTGTCAGCAATAGAGGTCGACCGATAACGGTTTTTCTCTGGCTGATGCTGATGCCGATATTTAGAAATCAGGGCAGCCGATAGCCGATATATGATGCAGATTTTTTGGCCGATTTTTTTCCCTTTATCTCATAAAAGCGAGTTTGAGTAAATGATTATTGCAGGGCACAAAATGATAATAGTAGTTGTAGTAGTAGTAGTAGTAGCCTAATTCATAGTAATACATGGCTCAAAGCACCTTCTCAATGTTTGTTGATGGACACCAGTGTTTCCCACAGCCTTGCAAATGCAAATTCATTCTCTGCCAGCAGGAGGCGCTGTTGGAGCGGGAGATAACTCAGTAATCAAATACAAAACGCTAGGAAAGACGAAATGAAAATGACATCAAAGCTTTTCTGAAGACGGTCGGTTCTTTTCAATTATACATTCATAACACACACACACACACACATTAACAATCTTGTTGTTGTTAATCTCAATGACATGAAAATAGATTAGGAACAACTCACAATCACAACTTTTTTTTTCTTCATATTTTAAACTTTATTTTACATCACTGTGAAATAAAAGTAAAATGTCTTCTCTCGATGCAACTTAATCACTACTATTAGTATCACTTTTGTTACAAATTCACAGAGAGGTACACTAAAACGTAAGGGGTACACTGCTTACCGTCACATCTATATGGAGAGCTGGAAAAATAGCGGGAATCTTTGGAAATACCATTCACATCTTCTGATATGCAACACTCTCAATCACACCATCAAGACGACTGCAGCAATCTGAAGGGTTACGCTGATTTCACAGATTACTCTGGCAGTGCTAATGTATTCGGTTAAAGTTTAAGCAGAAGAGAGGAAGATCTGGCCTTAATTCCCTCCACAAGCACATGCTGTACTTATGAATCTAACCAGCAAACCTGTGACAAACGACAAAAAAAAATTACAATTTCAAGCATAAAAAAAAAAAAAGTCATCTAGCTCACTCTAACAAAACTGCATGTTTCTGCAGTACGCAAACATTCCCACTAATTAAAAAAGTCCAACACCCCGAGTACAGTACAGTCTACACCAGTGCAAACAAATAATCATGTTAAAGGTCATTAAAAGACATGTACGTTAAGAAAACATCACAGTTGCCCTTGAGAAACATGGAACATTCCATTCAATTTCAGCTGAAAGCACTTGCTACAAAAAGAACCCTGATCAAAAAAAAAGAAAAGAAAAAAGCTTCAGCATAAAAATTAATTGTAGTGCCTTTAGCTCACACATGACTCTCACACTATGAATGCACGTTTAACGCTCTGAAGACATGTAGTCGATCCAAAGGTGTGTGTCGCTGGGCAGAAAGAGTGTG
>NW_015537958.1:202304-202590 GCF_001515605.1 Sinocyclocheilus anshuiensis
CATAAAAGCGAGTTTGAGTAAATGATTATTGCAGGGCACAAAATGATAATAGTAGTTGTAGTAGTAGTAGTAGTAGCCTAATTCATAGTAATACATGGCTCAAAGCACCTTCTCAATGTTTGTTGATGGACACCAGTGTTTCCCACAGCCTTGCAAATGCAAATTCATTCTCTGCCAGCAGGAGGCGCTGTTGGAGCGGGAGATAACTCAGTAATCAAATACAAAACGCTAGGAAAGACGAAATGAAAATGACATCAAAGCTTTTCTGAAGACGGTCGGTTCTTTT
>NW_015537958.1:203270-215552 GCF_001515605.1 Sinocyclocheilus anshuiensis
GTGGGGGCCGAGCATCGAGCCTGTGCTAACAGCATGCTGTTTGCAGCGCAGGCCTTCATTATGCCACAGTCCACAGTTCCACTGACCAGACAAACAGCTCCGGAGACCTGCAGAGGACATTAGGACACTCAATGCTGCTGTTGTGTTGAATTATGCACGTTGTTCGACACAGCGTTGTAGTTTGACAAAAGCCGTTTTGAAATAGTTTTTACTGAAGTATAGGGCTTCACAACTAATTGAATTTCTAATCGTGATTACAATTACTAATGCCAAAATTACGCAATCATTCAAACGCGCAATTGTGTGTTTTTTCTTTCTACAGGTTATCTTAAGAGTTTTTTTCCATTTTAGTATAATATTAACTACTATGAATATATATATTATTAAAGTAGGAAATAATTTGTGTTCTTGAAATACGAAATGGAGGCGGGTCCGGATGCGGACCGGAGTCGGGACTTTGAGAAGCACTGCTCTAGACTCTAGCATGCAGACGGTTTAATTTTTTCCTTGAAAGGAATACGTTTGTGCAACAGACAGTACTTCTCACATCTCTTTTCTATGCTGTCACTGAATCGCCAAGGCCATGGTAAAAAAAAAAATAATAATTTGAGCCGTGAATGAGATTTTTCTGTCTGAATTGAATGCAAGGACATAAAAAGGCAGTATACAGCAAAATAACGGCAGGAAAATTTCTTTAATAAAAAAAAAAAAACAGTTTAATCCAACTCACAAGCAAATTAAACTGCAATGAGTTTCTGAACTGAACCAGTCTTTCAATGAATGAATTCACTGAATCAGTCAGCATTGTTACTTACTGAACAGCAAATTACTATTAATTTCAGTGATGTCCATATTAAAAAGAACCTGAAATACGCTAAACTTTTCATGATTCTTAAAGTCGGCATGAAATTATAATTAACCCTATCTATTTAGTTAAAAGGACAGTTCACCCAAAAATGAAAATTCTGTCATTTAGCAATCAAACAGTTGTTGGTCTTCACTGCCTTCCATAGTATGGAGAAAAAAAAAGAAAAAAAATGCTATGAGGACCAGAAAGTGTTTGGTTACCCGCATTCTTCAAAATAACTTATTTTGTGTTCAACAAAAGAAAGAACTTTATAACGGTTTGGAACAACTTGAGGGTGAGTAAATTCCAGAATTTCCAGAATTTTAGGTGAACTATTCCTTAATGCATGTTATTGTGTCAAAAGTTTGAGGTCAGTGAGATTATATATGAAAGAAATTAATGATTTTATTTAGTAAGGATGCAATACATTCATCATATTAACGACTCTAGTAAAAACTTGTATTATGTTACAAAAAAAAAATCTACTTCAAATAAATGCTGCTCTTTTGCAATTTATATTCAAAGAATAATGAAAAAAATTAATTACAGTTTCCAAAAAATATAAAGCAGCACCATTTTTTTTTTTAAGTTTTCAACATGGATAATAATAAATGTTTATTGGGCACCAAATCAGCATATTAGAATGATTTCTGAAGGATCATGTGACTCTGAGGACTGGAATAATAATGGCTGCTGAAAATTCATCTTTGCCATCACAGGAATAAATTATATACATTTTTAAATGGAAAACTGACACAATTTTACTATTTTTACTGCATTTTCAATCAAATGATAATGCAGTTTAGGTAAGCCTAATAGACTTCTTTCAAAAACATTCAAAATCTTACTGAGCCCAAACTTTTGAACAGTATTGTAAATTCCACACTGAAATACTATTTTAGCAACAGAACCAAAATGTGCAAATAACCTCTAAGCCTAGGGACAAACCTGTACTGAAAACAACAACAAAGTTATTGTTAAACACCTGCTATATGTCTGTACATGCTGCCATCATTGTACAGGTTTTACCACTCACCCGTCTCTTGCCAAAAACAACAGCACTACGGTGAGGGAAAGTTGATCTTGTCGACCTGATTCATCTTAAGGTGGTTATCCAAGATCTGGAAAAGCTCCTGAACGCTGGGCACATATCCTGATTGCAACTTGGACCAAATTGGTACATCTAATAAACCAGAGAGAAATAGTGATGTTTCTTTGACATACATACAATGTTCACATACTTTCATTTTTTTCCCCCAACTGTAGTGGCCATCCAAATGACATTACCATTCAATGAAATCTCAAAAGCTCCTGTCGAGAGAAAATGGGTCTCCAACATGTTACTAAGGAAGAATGCCATGAGGCAGGAGAATATCTGCAAAACATACCCAATCAAATATAAGACATTTTCTTCCAGGTTATTAAAAACAACATGCAGACAGTGGCGAAAATGCAGTTTTGCAATGTATTTCTCTCTTCTTAAGAGTCTGTTTCACTCGATACAGAAGAAAAAATCTGATGCTACTTCAATTTAATCACAACTGGGGTCTCCTTAGAATTGCAAATACAGTCAATTTTGATTTTACGTCTTTAACACAGGTGTTTACAATCACTACGTCACCATACACATTCCCCCAATTCCAGGCATGCCCTTCACACTCAATGACACGGCTATGGCTCTGAAATGCTGCTCATTCCTCAAAAAAGGATTTGCGTCAGTTCAACTACGACACAGTCACAGTGTACGTTTATCTTCAGCCTAATCTCCATTATAAAATCAGGTTAGAGTCCAAGCACTTCTACACCAACTTTACCTTATTCTCCTGTCCCCAGGACCATATTCTTGGAGTGTTCACTCCAAACATTTGGAAAGGATTTTGTCCGGTCACAATCAAGGTGATGGCAAGCAGTTTGAAGTAGGAGATGAAATTTCCAGTGTATCTGTAGAGGAAGACACATGACAAGTTAAAGTCAGGACTAGGGCTGTGCGATATTGAAGAAAAATGCGATATGCGATAACTCATTAAATAATGAGAAAGCACCCCTACAACAACTTCTGAAAGTGAACGGTATGTGTTTTACTCGAGCATTACATAAAAATGTCATTTTAACATTAGTGTAATCATTTTAATATGAGTTTAGGAACTGAATAATAAAAAGGAAACATAAAACACTGCTTAGTATTTACTCTTTGAATTCAATACGCACTGATTCTTATTTAAGCTACAAAAGTTATTTAGGTAAGAGCAGTGAGTGATTTTCTCTGTCTTTTGTTCATGGCCCCAAATATTGCAAGCTGTGGCGATATGCACATTTGCGATATTTCGATATATTGCACAGCCCTAGTCAGGACTAAACCACTGTCTGACAGAGGGCCGATTCCACAACATCTGGAAGAACACACTCACTTGTTGATGGGTTTGGGAGGGTAATTCTCTCCCTCGATTCGGATGTCCGGGTACAGCTGGCTGATGGACCGGAAGTACTCCTGGAACACCTTACTGTACCCTCAGGATATACTGAAAACAAACACACAGTTAATGACGGTGATAAATCATTTTAGAAATAGTCATTGATATGACAACCACAAACACAAGTCTATATGAAATGAATACTCAACCTAGTTTATAAAAGCATACTATATCCACGCACGTTTATTTATTTTTTGACCTCAATGTTAAATATAAAAATGTATTTACAATTGCTTGAACTAGGTTACAAGTCACTAGCACAGTATTGATTGAAATAGGTTTACTCAGTAATATGTACTACATCTGAGAAAAAACGCTACAAAATTATTTAAAACCACTCTCACTTGGATAACATTAAACCACAGTTCTATTCATTCAGAAAAGAAAGATTTTAAATATTCAGTCTACGTCTAATAAGTCCCTCTGAACTATTGTCTTCGGTATGTTGTGTTCTTAAAGGGCAATGTACGGTTAATCTCACTCGAGCTTTAAGCAGAGTTACAATAACCTGCTCAAATCGACACATTTCAATTAGACACATGAATGCAAGATATCCTGAGCAGTTTTCGCAGCAAAGATGTTAGTCACGTAACGTTACATAAATAAAAACGAATGTGTTGGGAAAAAAAAGTTGTCTTATGAATACATTAACAAGGTAAATTAAATTCGGGCGTTTTTTTACATTCCTCTCATGACAGAAAAATGGTCCAATTGATTTCAATTCATTCCACTTATAATGCAAATGAATTTATTACCCACGATATAGTTATTTTAATGTACATTTATCAACTTAAATATTATAATATGTATTATTCTAACACATTCAGGCGTGCTACGTTAGCCGTATTAGCTTAGCATCCCCTGTGGGCTTTAAACAGACAGTAAAACCACTGAATAACATCAGCGTCTGTGGAGTTTCTCACCAGAACTGGAACTTGAGAACCGGACCCGTGTACAAAGTGTGTTTGTTCTGTCTCTGTGTGTGCAGGTCGGGTCCAGTGCTGTCCTGTTGAGTCACGCTGCTGCGGCCCACATAAATATCCCTCACGGTTAGCGCAGTAAACAGCAGCAGGGCCGTTAATATACCCGTCTGACTGTATATGCAAAAAGCTATGTGGAGAAAAACTAATGTTTATAGCCCATCTGTCCTCAGCTAATGATCTTGTATATGAGAATGTGTATATGAATTTGTCTGCTAATTAGGCTTTTTCTGTGAATTTTCATGATTATGAGTTGCAGCATCTTGTACTTGTAATACATAGCTTTCGCAGTTAGAGGCAGCAAATGTAATTATTATGAGTTTAACTTTAAAATATGACATTCAAACATATTTCTAGAACACATTAGTCAATAGGTATGCAAATACCTTAACTGATGCCTCTAAAATGCAATAAATACTAAATGTTTTGTAATTCTCATCAGACACTGAGAGTATATCTTAACCCTAGGCACTTTTGACTAAAGTATAAATGTATGGCCTGTGAATGTGTGTAGCAGTCTAATATTCCACAGCCTGTATTTATGTGAACATAAAACTGATTGCATAAGCACTCTAGGGAAGATTTATTTTGTCTTTTTGCACTGGTTTATATTTAGTACAGTGAAAAATGAGCCCTTCTACATTCAAAAAATCCATGTTTAACTCCTCTTTGTTCATTGTAAATTTCTATATTTATTTATGACAGCAGGATGATTATTGTTGCGTGCTCTATTAATACTTGCCTTAATTAATCAATGAACAATTTCTGCTGAATAGGATTTTACAAATGCAGCGCGCTTAGTTTATAAATAGTTTATTTAAGCTCTTTTCAGCATAAATAATAATTAACAGCATTGTGTTGTACATTTGGAAAATCACTTCATCAGTTCAAAAAGCTTCTATGCTTTTTTTTTTCTTCTCTAAAACATGAACTCCAATAACTGTTAATGTTTTAAAGCATTTCCCAGCTAATAAAACATTCAGTGCTTCGGGATATTTGAGATTTGGTGCTCAAAATCATCGTCACACAGCATACAAGGGCACAAAACAAGACAAATCATAAGGCTTCAATCTCTTCAGCAGATATAAGGCTAGCACTGTTGAAACCAGAGAATGCGCCTATGAATCTGAAAGCATTTGAAACCACACAGAAAACTGCAACTTCTCCTGTAGAACGGAAACAACAGAATAAGCAGTGGATAGAGGTTACACAAAATCAAAACAAAAACAATCACAGGGGCACCAAACTGCACTCGCGCATCCCATAATCAGCATTTCCACATTATCAGCAACCCCTTCCACAGAAACTCATGTCAAGTTAAAATCATTATTTTCTGGTTCTTTTGAATAAAAATGTAACAACCACTGGCCTGTTTGAACCTTGCTTTTGTATATATTTGAGCGTTTATGCATTTGGAAGAACCACCTTAAGCTGGTGAAATACTGCGATGCTACATAAAGCTTAGTTACACTCTTTTCCAAGGTGCTTGGAAATAAACACGAGTTGAATTATGAGCAAGTGTTATCAGATTACATTAACATTTGGGTCACTACTTAATGCTAATCATCAAACATGAATATGTTTTAATAGTTTCATAATTTGAACGGGTTTCAAATGTATCCATGCACTTAGTGAGGAAGAAATATTAGAATTTTTTTTAGCAGCGAGTAATCACAAGGCTATTAAGACCTTCAGCCAATTATGTTGGAGATGTTATATTTTAATCCACTAAACGGGATCTTAACTTGATTGTATGCTGATGGATGAACCCAAACAAATGTGTGACAGAAACAAATTACTGTAAATCCAACAAATGTCACGTTACTTCAGACCTTTAAAGATTACTTACTTAAGTGGTAAAGTGTGCCCAGAATTAAGCATGAGGGATTTAAAATATATCTGTTACACATGGGTGAAATCTTGTGTAAACATGTCCAGGTTGCATTATTTTTTTTGATTAAAGGGGTCATATTATACGATTTCAATTGTTCCTTTCTCTTTGGAGTGTTACAAGCTCTTGGTGCATAACGAAGATCTGTAAAGTTGCAAACACTAAAGTCTCAAATCCAAAGAGATATTCTTTATAAAAGTTAAGAGTCAGCCACGCCCTCCTAAAACGCCTCGTTCTAACACACCCCCACATGTCTACGTCACTATGTGGAAATATTTCCTCACTCAAGGCCGCGGTGTGTGACGCTGTGTTTCGTTGTGAAAGCGAAACTACTTTGTTTGGTCTTCCAAAAGAGGACACGACTAGAAATCAGTGGTTAAGTTGTATTTACAACACTGTTCCAGAACACTTCAACCCAAATATTCAGATGTGTGCAGCACATTTTATGGAGGACTGTTTCCTGATCTTGGGAGAGTAGACTATGTAGACCGATGAGCTTTGTAAAAATCGACGTGTTTCAGAAAGGCGGGGCATAGAGGAGAAACAATAATGTACAGTATGTGGAAAATAATGTGTTTTTTGAACCTTAAACTGCATAAACACATTTCATTACACCAAATACACAAAATAATGTTCTTTTTAGCAACATCATATGACCCCTTTAATAAAATGAAACATATAGGGCCATCAGTGATTTTTAGCACTTTGACATTTTTTAATGGAAATTCAACACCAAAAATCTCAAAATAATGCTTTTGGCTGTTTTAATTTTAATGGATGAGTTTAGATGTTTTTAAAACTGATTGTCATTAGAGTTTCACTACTGTAATACAATTTTTTTATTTAAATCAGCATAAATGAAAGGAAGTACATATATATAAATATTTTGCATTACGGTAATGATTTTCATTGCAGTAATGGGGAAAGTGTGCTTAATTGTCATTAATAGGCATCATTTTCTGTCAGCAAAATGTCATTTCTCATTTCTTTCTTTTGATTTTGAGATGACTTGAACATGTTCTTGACAGGTTTTGTGGGATTTGCCTTTTTAGTGATGGTGTAATTGAAAAAAAGAACATGATAGATAAGCACACTCAAAAAACAAACAGTTCATGGAGCAGCGGTCATAATGTAACTAAAATTAGTTGCAGGCACATCCTTGCATTGTGAATTATCAATCTTAATAATTTCACAGTTTAAGGTCCTCAACACGGGCAGTTACTCTTAGGGTCGGGCTGATGTGTCAGCCTCACTCTGCCGTCTTCTCTCTCCACGTCTCTGTAGATCAGGGACTTTTGGGCTTTTAGACGACACGCCAGGCACATGAAAATGGAGTCCACATTCTGGCTCTCCTTGGGATCTTTGGCTGATGTTTCAAACAGTAGCATGCTATGGGCATCGGCAAACTTGAGGGCAGTGTTGGAAGGGACCTGGATCTGGTCAACTAGGTCACATTTGTTACCCACCAGAACACGAGGCACCGAGGATGACACCCTGTGCCCGTTGCACTCCTGAATCCAGGTCTTTAGATTCTGGAATGAGGCCATTTTTGTGACGTCGTATACAAATACGACAGCATGCACATTGCGGTAGTAGTGCTCCACCATGCTCTTCCGAAAGCGCTCCTGGCCCGCTGTGTCCCATACTTGTACCTGTTAGAGAAGAAACAAGACAAACAACAAATTTCAAGGTTGCAGAGAAATTAAATGAGAAAACTGATCCACCAGAAAGAAACTGATTAGAATGACAATAAATAAATCTACTTTGAACATCTTTAAAAAGCCTTTTTTTAACTATTCAAGGTTAAATCCAAATGACTATGGGTCATAGCTTTGAACTTTACTCATCATAAAACATAAAGAAACATTACGATTGTGATTTAATAAATTATATATTAAAGGGTTAAATGAACTCAGCTGACTGATTTCAAATCACAAACATATATACACACACAGATAGATATAGATAAATAATGTGTTATCTATGCATGCATATTATGTTCTTTTCACCAATCTACTGTATTGTGTTGTATGAATAATAAAAAAAAGAAAAAAAAAAGAAAATATAAGACTATTGTATTGGTGAACAATACCATAAAATCTGTACTGAACAATCTAGTTTATTTAAGATTACATGTAGCTGTGTTAGTTTCTAGATGGTCTAAACGGTTTATAAGCTTTTGAAATCCACCTTATGTTGATATGACAAGCGACAGTAGATAATCATCAGACATTATGACACGTATTTTGGATTCGTCTTGAAAGAAACTACGCCTATTAGACGCAACATGCGATCGGAAAGGGTCATTAATGTGATTACTCGGCATGTAACATTGAGCTTCCTCGTGATGTTGCTGTCACACTTCCACTGAAACACACAATACAGTCGTGATACGAGATATCGGCCTTCGTGACAGGACCAACCCCAACAATAAATCCCACCTTTATTTTCTCGCCCTCGATCTCCACGGCTTTCTCCCTGAAATCCACGCCGATGGTGGCTTCAGTCTTACAGGGGAAGGCTCCGCCGGTGAAGCGGAAGGCTAAACAGGTCTTGCCCACATTTGAGTCTCCGATGACAATGATTTTAAAGATCCGCGTCTGCACACTGTGATCTAGGGACGTGCTCAGGTCTAGAGACGACGTGAGGTTGGCATGGCGTGAGTTGGCAGTTGCTTCTCTGTTTTTTGGGAATTCATTTGCCATCACGGTGAACTGATGTACCGAGCCTGGTGTTCACTGGTGCGGCGGTGATGATGATGATGATGGTGGTGGTGGTGATGGGGGAAGGGATGGCAGATCCACTCCCTTTACAGATGCAGGGAGTTTAAGTGTATGTATGCCAATAAAAAATTGGTTAGTTAAAAAATAATAGTTGAAAAATAAAATGTACTTTACCTTTGTGTCGAAGAATTGTGACAACATGGTTGCACTGGTTAAATTTAAAGGGATAGTTCACCCCAAAATGAAAATTCAGTCTTTATTTACTCTACACGTTGACTTGTATGCAATTGCAGTGAAATACGAAAGGACAAACCCCTACAAAAATGTAAGTATCAGAATAATTGTTAATAAACAGTAGGAGTATAGGCTACATAGCCATAAATATGTTTAGAAAGTTTAGGTTTAGAAGAAGAAATATTTAATTTAATTCATATTTAGATCTTTTTTTTTTTTAATTCATATCTCACTATGATTTGATTTCCTATGGGGATGCACAAATGCTATGCTATGCATATTTCTTAAGTTGTGTGGTGTCTTGCATTTAAAATGTAATACACCCCAAATTAATGTACTGTAGGGCCTACTTTTGTTTGTCTAGTAATATTGTGCAATTGTGGCATTTTTTTAATAGTATATATCAAAAGACAATAAATATTCGGTAATATCATGTTTATCTGCACTGACACTATGAGATCCCTTACCAAAAAGAAGTATACTTCAAGTTTATTTTATTAAATATACTTAAGTAAAGTTCACGTATATTTTTAAGTATACTTTATGTATTAAGTATACAACTATCAGTGCACTAGTAGTATACTTGTAAGTGTACTATTTCAATACTCCTTGGGACTAAATTGGCCCACTTTCTAGTATAGCCCCGGGGCCCAGTGCGGTCTTAATGCGGCCCTGGACCTGAAGCATGTTGTTTCCATTGCTAATGATGGCGCGCCATGTATGATTGGGAGAGAGAGGGGATTAGTGTGACGCTTGAGAACTCACCACCCTGACCTCATGGCATACCACTGCATGATTCACCAGATGGGTTTGTGTGCCAGCCTTGGAGAAAGGTACTCAGAAGTAATGACAACAGTCATGAAACTTGTCAACTATCTGAGAGCATCCTCTGCTCTGCAACATCATTTGTTGCGTTCATTTCTAATAGAGGTGAATGCAACATTTGATGATTTGCTCCTTCACAACAATGTCCGGTGGCTTAGTAAAGGCAAGGTACTGGAGCAGTTTTGGGCACTGCGGAAAGAGCTGGAGACATTTCTGTTGAATCAGAAGAGTGCAAAAGCCAAACCGTTTGTGGATTTCATTAAGAATAAAGAGGAAATGGAAGTTTTTGATTTTCTAACTTACATTACTTCCCATCTCAATGACCTTAATATAAAGGCAAAAACAGCACAGCGTGTGACCTCATGTCAGCTGTCCATGCTTTCCAGAGGAAGCTGGAGGTGTTCAAATGTGACTTACAGCAGAACCTGCTTCACTTCCCAAGACTTTTGGATCAGACTGCAGGAAAACATCACCATCACAATTATGCTGAATTCCTGGAAAAGCTGATTAAAAATTTCCAAACTCGCTTTGAAGATTTCCCTCTGGGAAAACAAGTCTTGTTGTGCATCGAAAATCCATTTCTTGTCAAAAAATATTGCAGAATTCTCAACTGAAGCCACGAAAGTCTTCCCATGGGCCAATGCTGCTTCTCTGCAAACAGAGCTAATTGATCTCCAAGAAAACCTAGCACTGCAGGAATCTCGCTGTGACCCTGTCACCTTCTGGACGAAGATGGTTACTGCAGCAGGTGTTCCTCTCCTGCAGAAGATGGCCCTTCAAATTCTCACCATGTTTCCCTCAACGTACTGCTGTGAATCTGCCTTTTCAACCATGAACATGGTGAAAAACGCATACCGCACACTCACCAATGAACACTTACATCAGTGCCTCCGCCTGGCCCTCACACCTTTTATGTCCAAGTTTAAACAACTGGTGGCACAAAGAAGGTGTCACCTTTCACACTAAAAGGCCTACCATGTCGTTTTTTGTGTGTAGTTCGAAAGTTTTGGGGATTGCCTTTTTTTTGTTGGAGTTCTCTATTTGGAGTTTGACCATCACTTTTCCGGACCTCGGACTGAATGGAAATTTGGTAAGTGGACCTTTCAAGTTTATATTTGAGTACCCCTGCTATAGATCATGATATATTCATAGATCGATTACAAAACTATACAGGTATTCAAGGGCAGGCTTTAAGATGGTTTAGATCCTACCTGTCCATTAAAAATGTAAAAGATTTGATGGCCAATAATTTTCTCCTACTGAATTCGGTTAAGACAGAGATATTACTTATTGGACCAGAAAGCAGTACACAGAATCTCTCGGATTACAGTTTGCAACTAGACGGATGTACTGTTACTTCCTCTACAGTCGAAAATCTGGGTGATATATGAGACAGCAAAAATAATATTTTCCATGTTACAAAAACAGCATTCTTCCATCTTAGAAACATTGCCAAGCTACGAAACATGTTACCTGTTCCTGCATCTTCAATAAACAAGCTACAGGTAGTCCAAAATGCAGCGGCTAGAGTCCTTACCAGGTCAAGAAAATATGATCATATTACCCCAATTTTACAGTCTCTGCACTGGCTACCTATTAAGTTCCGTATCAGTTACAAAATGTAACTCCTGTAAAAAAAATGTAATTAGCTCCTGCGTACCTAACTAGCCTTCTACCACTCTACAATCCATCATGCTCCCTAAAGGTCGCAAAACTCTGGACTTTTGGTAGTACCTAGGATAGCAAAGTCCACTAAAGGAGGTAGAGCCTTTTCGCATTTGGCTCCCAAACTCTGGAATAGCCTTCCTGATAGCGTTCGGTGTTCAGACACACTGTCTCTGTTTAAATCTAGATTAAAGGCACATCTCTTTAGCCAAGCATTCAAACAATGCATCTCATAATCTTGTACTGCAGTTATATCTGATCAAATGCACATTATTATTCCTTAGCTTGGGTTGAACAAATCATTTTTGCTTGGAACAGCAGCTACGCTAATTATGTCTCTATTTGTTACTCTGTTTCTGCCCATGGTAACTAGGAATTACACAAGCTTCAGTGTGCATCCAGCCCTTAAAAAGACCTGCGATGACCGAGCACCTGAGAAGAGATGATGCAAACCCCTCAGAGGACCTCAGATGATGCCAAACCTGAAACAACATACAGAACTATCACATTTTGCTATAAGTTTGATTGCATCATATAATAATTGCTGTTAATAGTGTTCATCGTCTGTTTTATTACGTCTTAAAATGATTTTTCCATACATTTCTGCCATATGTACATTAACTGACAGTCACCACTGATAAGCTAC
>NW_015537958.1:216193-254217 GCF_001515605.1 Sinocyclocheilus anshuiensis
CCTGAGAAGAGATGATGCAAACCCCTCAGAGGACCTCAGATGATGCCAACCCTGAAACAACATAAACTACCAAATTTTGCTACAAGTTTGATTGCAACATATAATCATTGCTGTTAATAGTGTTCATCTGTTTGATTACGTCATTAACTGAATTTTACCGTACATTTCTGCCATATGTACATCAATTTGACATAGTCACCACTGACAAGCTACTACTAAATATATTGTAGAAACTTAATTTTCTGTAAAGCTGCTACAAATCTGCAACGATTTGTATCGTAAAAAGCGCTATACAAAAAAACTTGAATTGAAAAGTATACTTTCCTATTTTTAGTTTAAAAGAAGTATACTAATAGCACACTTGAATAAACGTCTTTTTCGTAAGGGATGCGAACAAAATTTAGGAATTGAGCTGGATAATGACACTAACTTTGCAATATCAACACTGTTATTGAACTGAATTGAATCAACACTGAAACGACTTGAGCTGAATAAGGATACTATTACCTTCTGTATAGCTGGTTTACCTCTGAATTGAATTTGTTTCATAAATGATGAACTTTGCAACTAACAGTTATTGAACTGAATTGAAACAACACTGCGCTAAATTGAGCTGAATAATAACACTATTGTCTTCTATAAAGCTGCTTTATAGAAGATAAGTGGTTTCATAATTGATGAATTTTACAACATTAACATTTTCCTGTTTTTGTTATGTTCCTATAATTGTGAGGCTGCTTGAAAAATCTGTATTGTATAAAGCGCTGTACAAATAAATGTGACTTGACTTGAAATTAAAGACTAAAGACTAAAGAATATTATTATTTATTTGCCCAGTGTGGCAGTAAGTGTCTTACAT
Source organism: Sinocyclocheilus anshuiensis (assembly GCF_001515605.1). Classification (NCBI taxonomy): domain Eukaryota; kingdom Metazoa; phylum Chordata; class Actinopteri; order Cypriniformes; family Cyprinidae; genus Sinocyclocheilus; species Sinocyclocheilus anshuiensis. The sequence goes on from NW_015537958.1 coordinate 217,053, forward strand.
AACTATGTTCTTGTTTTATTTATTAGAACAGCTACCACAATGCCAACATTTGTACCATACAAGGCCTCGTTCTACTCTGACAAGGCTATTTGAGCCGGCAGCCATATCACCCTGTAGCCCAAGCCTGGTTGCCCACTGAAGCTAAGCAGGGCTGAGCCTGGTCAGTACCTGGATGGGAGACCTCCTGGGAAAACTAGGTTGCTGCTGGAAGAGGTGTTAGTGAGGCCAGCAGGGGGTGCTCACCCTGTGGTCTGTGTGGGTCCTAACGACCCAGTATAGTGACGGGGACACTATACTGTCAACAAGAACCGTCCTTTGGATGAGACGTTAAACCGAGGTCCTGACTCTCTGTGGTCATTAAAAATCCCAGGATGTCTTTCGAAAAGAGTAGAGGTGTGACCTCGGCATCCTGGCCAAATTTGTCCATTGGCCTCTGATCATCATGGCCTCCTAACGATCCCCATATCTGCTAATTGGCTTCATCACTCGGTCTCCTCTCCACCAATAAGCTGGTGTGTGGTGGGCGTTCTGGCGCACTATGGCTGCCGTCGCATCATCCAGGTGGATGCTGCACACTGGTGGTGGATGAGGAGATACCCCCTGACAATGTAAAGCGCTTTGAGTGCCTAGAAAAGCACTATATAAATGTAATGAATTATTATTATTATTTTGTTCTGATGCACTGAAAAATGCAAGAAATTCAGACAGAACATAGATAAATCACAGACATTCTGGGATTTTTTTTCTATTGTATATAGAATCTATTCATTCTATATACAATTTATGTTTAAAAAGTAGGTAAAATTATTCTGTTTAATCTGTAGAATATAGAAATATGTACAAACCAATAATTTCATAAATTAAATACAGAATATTAAAGAAATCCAAAGATAACAATACATGGCTGTTCACAAAATCAGTTAAGGGAAATGCCATTTAACAATATTGTTGGGGGTATTTTAAGTGCATTGATGCACTTTTAAATTATGATTTATGTTTTTATAGAAAGGTGCCCATTTTATTTTTCTTAATTGCGAAACTAAATGCTACATGACCTGATGGATTTCTGTCTATTGCTCAGATCACTTGAAGGTATGTTGCTTTGAAGTCTGTTCCCAAGGCATTTCTAGCATTACATTTGTAAATCCCTGAGTTCATGAGGCCTGGGTCCTGTATGACCAAATTTCCCTCCTCTGTCATGTGAATTCCACCCTGTGCTGTGAAGCGACTATTGGGTACAAGTGTGGTACGTCCAGGCAAAGTCCAAGAAATGTCTGGTTTGGGTATGCCAGCAGCTATACAGTTCAGAATCACAGGAGACCCCCTGTTAACTCTGGTTATTGAAGGTGGAGCATGAGTGATTTGAGGTGGAAACACCATAATGCTTACTGGATATGACAATGTTGAGGATCCAAAGGTGTTTGTGGCTTTGCAGGTATACGTTCCTCTATCAAATTTGGATGTTTCTTTTACCTGAAGTGTGCCGTTAGATAAATATGCTACTCTTCCAATAACTTGGGGCTTGTCCAAGACCAGGCCATTTGGAAGAGTCCAGGTAATTGTTGCCTGAGGCCAGCCATCTGTATTGCATGGCATATTTAGTGTCTGTCCAAACGAAATCTTCATTGTTGAAGCCGTACTTCTAATTTGAGGCTTCTGTCCAGGTTCTAAAGCATAGCGCTTTTCTGCTTGTCCAGCTACATTTTTAGCCAGGCATCGATATACACCTTTGTCAATGACACCTGGCTGCGTGATGTGTAAAGTCCCATTTCCCAGGTAGTGAATGAACCGCTGAAGTTTCATGCCTGGATTCAGTGCTGTTCCATTGGGTAGAATCCACAGAAACTCTGGCTTTGGTTTTCCTGTAGCACGACACTCCAAAGATATGTCATCACCATCTGCTTCGAGAGGAAGAACCTCTATGTTTGGCACTGGAAAACTTGGCTTTTCAGCAAGTGATGTAACTTCCAGGTCAACTGCTAGACTTGCTTCCCCTAAGTAATTCTTGGCTATGCACAGGAACCGACCTTCATCAGTCTTTCGAATGCCCCTCAACTCAAGAGTGCCATTCCTGTGGACTTGGAACCTACCTCCCACATAAGGAGTGGGTAGAGACATGCCGTAAGGTGTGGTCCAGGTGATCTGTGGTTCAGGCATACCCTCTGCTTTGCAGTCCAACAGCAAGGTCTGGTAATACACTGCTAAAATGTTATACTCTGTTCGCCCATTGTGTCCTTTAATTTGCGGGCCTTTAACCTCAACTAGAAGGTTCACATTTTTTATGTTATCTCCGGCTGGGTTCCGTGCAACACAGGCATACTTTCCTTGGTCAGCGAAAGTCAGTTTTTTAATGATCAGAGTCCCATCATTTAGGATTTGGTATTTGAATGAAAATGAGGGTATTATCTCATTCCTGGGTGAGATCCAGATGATCGTAGGTGGTAGCACACCTGTAGCATCACACTTCATTTGGGCTGATTGCCCGAAAGGTGCCCACATAGATACATGCTCTTTAGAAGATATTTGGGGTGAGTTTGGCACCACTTGGACGCTTACTTTCATTGCATCCTCCCCCAGGGTGTTCTTAGCGTAGCATGTATAATTGCCTTCATCCTTCTTTCCCATTTGTTGCAACAAAAGCGTTCCATTCCCAAAGATGATATAGCGCCGGTTACGGGTTCTGCTGTCATCCGACTGGAGGGCATTGTTGATCATGGTGCCATCTGGGAGGCTCCATGAAACCTCAGGGTCTGGAAGGCCAGAAGCTACACAGTCCACCAGGACGTTGTATCCATTAGCAACTCTTTTATGTTGTGCCCCAGTGTTCTCTATCTTTGGTGGCCTCATGAGAACCTCTACTTGGAACAGCTCCATGTCCTCACCATTTGGTCTTTGATACATGCACAGATAATTGCCTCCATCTTTCTCAGTCAGTCTCAGAATTCTCAGAGTGCCATTGGGGAAAGCAGTGATGTGTCTTTGTGGACTGAAAACAAAAAACGGATAAATTGTTTACATCTTTTTATGACAGCTGAACTATTTCATAGTAATTAACTATAATGGAATAAAAGAGCTCATAGAATTCTTCTTAAGCTAGCTGCACACTGAGCAATTTATTTTCCATGACCTTTCAAATGTTGCTTGTCCGAATGTATAATAAGAGACTAGTGAGACCTTTCATAAAAACCAAAGCAGACTGTGATGTTTTTTTTTTTTCAGAACATGTGATATCTCTTAGGCAAAGAAAATATATTTCCTTATACATGAATGATAAATATATTAAATGATTTAATGGTATATTGAAAATATACAGAATTATATATTGTGTTAATATATTACAATATATTGAATAACACATGAGGAATTGCCGTTTTTTCATATATTGAAAAATATGCGATGATACATTTACTTATATATCATTATAATGTATGTAATTTTATATTCAGTAGTACATATAGATATACATGTGACAAGAGATGTCACTGCGTGTATACAAATATATTGAAAATATATTGCAGTATACACACATATATAAATATATTATATCATATTTATTAAATTTGATAATTATTTACATGATATATATTTCTTATATAGATAGTCAACAATAGCACAAACACACGTGCATGTACTAAAGTATTTATCAAAGACTATCAATGTGCTGAAGAGTGCACAGCCATTACTTTTTAAATAAAGTAACATGTAATTTTAATGGTGTTTAGCCAATCGTCAACCTAACCACAGGCTCTACTCTTCAGCACAATGGTAACCCACATCCAGAAACCCCTTTAAACTTCATGAATATTGCATGTAATGCTATTTTTGTCTTAATTTGTAAATATTTTTATTTGTATCAATATATAGCCATACATGGTCAATGCATATATTGTAGTATACTGAAAAAATATAAGCACTAGTTTCCCATATATGGAAATGTATAACGCAATATATTACAATATATTTTGCAGTACATTCTCATATATTTTTGTTTTGTAAGGGATATTGTATATTTTAGCTACAATATTTTACATTCCATTTAAATTTTAAAATAAATAAATTAATAAAATAAAATAAAAATGAAGGTAGGAAACAGGATGCAGAATTGCAATTTGAATTTGAATCTAAGGCAGTACAATTCAAATTAAATCCAAATAAATTCAGATATCTGTTATTTTACATAGTAAAGCAAGTTTGTCAAGACAAATTTTGAATGTTGAGTTGACAAAGCTTTGTTTAAAAGTTTTGAAAAAGCCTTGAGTTTTAAAGATTTATAGGTTCTATAGAACGAGAGAGAACAGAAAGACAAAGGATATTTGTGGAATACTCAATAGTTCAGAGCAAATATAGACTAGTTTACACGTTTCACTGACATCTATCTTTCACACACACACACACACACACACACACACAAACACACACATTGTTTTTTTATGTTTTATGGGGACTCTCCATAGGTGTAATGATTTTTACATTGAAACTGTATTTTCTATCCCCTCACCTTAACCCTATACCTAAACCAACCCCTCACACAAAACTTTCTGCATTTTTAGATTTTTAATAAAACATTGTTTAGATGTTTTTAAGACTATTTTATGAGGACTATGAGGAAATGTCCTCATAAAATATGTTTATATTGTCATACCAGTGTAATACCCATGTCATTATACAAATTCCTCATAAATTATATAAACATGCACACACACACACACACACACACACACACACACACACACACACACACACACACACCATCATAATCATCAGTTGCTGTGCTCCTATTGGTTCTAAATTAAATTACTGTTGAACAATTATTGTTTGAACAATTTAATTTGGATTAATTTCAGTTCAAGACATAATAACGTGTGACTAATGTTAAATGTATTTGTTATCTAACTGCTTTAAGTAGCCTGTTGTATAGATGACTAAGCATCTGAAGTAGACAAATTGCCCTTGCGTCTCACTCAGTTACTGTATTGTCTGGATCAGTGGGGGTTGTTTGGGCTTTCCAGTCTGAGACAGACTGCTTGTTTAATCTACACTATACATTGTTTGAATTACACAAGTGATGAAGTTGGCTTGCTGTGAGTGTGAGAGTGTGTGTCAGACTGCATGGTGTGAGCAGTGAGAACCAATAATTACCCAAAAGAGAAAAATGAAACTATTAATAAAGGAAAAATGACAATAAAGCTGTGATGGCTGGATTTAAATAATCCCTCTGTATGGGGTGCTTTAAAAGGGAAACAAACTCCCACAAAAAAAAAAAAAAAAACCTCTTAATTATTTTAATTGAAGAAATTGTGAAATATATAGAGCTTTTATACTTTTAGCTTGTCTTCAAAAGCAGTACACATGTACCTGTACTGATGTTCCAGAATGATTTTAGATGGCAGTCTCCAGACTGTACCTCTGTGGGAACCTAAAGACTCTGGACAATGCAGAAAAACTGTGGATCCATATGTTGCCATGACACTGTGTTGCTGATATAGGCCTTTCCAGGGGCCTGGAGCCTCTTGCCTAACATCCATCTGCACTGTTCTTTTAGCAAAGCCGACTGGATTGGTTGCTGAGCACTCATACCTCCCTGAATCATTAGGATTGATGTTCTTTATATAAAGTGTTCCATTTGGGAAAATAAATATCCGGCTTCCAATAAACTGTGTGGGCTTCATTTGTGAACCATCAGGGAGAACCCACTTAATTAGAGGGAATGGCTCTCCTTTAGCAGTGCAATCCACATATATGTTTCTTCCAGCATTCATAAATATAGTCTCATGTGAAACCTCAACAATTATTGGAGGTAGAGCGGCAACACGAATGTGGTATGTGAGTGTATCAGCTCCTGCTGCATTGCTGGCAATACACTTATAATCACCTTTATTAGAAAAGTTTGCTGAATGAATACTCAGTGTTCCGTTTGGAAAAAGTGATACTCTTCGGTCAAGGGTACCAATGTCTCGCACAAACGTCCTGTCTGGAAGAATCCATGAAATCTGAGCTTCTGGTTTACCCACCGCAATACAGTCCAAGCTGACTGGGTTTCCCAGAAACACTGAGACATCTCTGGCCCTTAAACTCATGATATTTGGAGACTGAGTTTGGACAACGAGTGTAACTACCATGCGATCTGAACCAAATTTGTTTTGAGCTGTGCAAAGGTACTGGCCTCTGTCTTGCAGCTGGACATTTTTAATCACAAAAGTACCATTTGAAAGGACCTCAAATCTGTGTCCAAGTTTTGTGTTGGTCTGAATTGTTGCACCTGTAAAAGAGTTGGGAAAAAAAGGTAAAAAAGAAAAGGTAAAAACATCAATAGACTAATCAAATAATGTCCAACGATTATTTAACGGTTTTATAACAGTCAGCACAGTTGTGGTATGTCCCATACTGTATGTTTAGATATGAATTATGTATAGCTCTAACAATGGGGTCTTTCAGCCTTTTTTGTAGCTGCCTAATGATCCAAAACAGGGATATGCACTGTAGATTGACCTCTAGGACAATACAAATGTATCTGTTAATTTAACCAAACTTTCACCTGTATGACATTATCCAATTGATGCCAAACATGTAAGTGTTGTATATGCAATTTCTCATTGCAATTATTACTGATTGCAGCCTTTCAACCACTAATTCAAACACAAAATTACAGTTTCCTTTTATTCAGTAATTACAAATATTTCTGTCATCAAATAGCTGCAGTTATTTTCATAATTAGCATAAGTTGATAATTGGCTTCATTTGCGCTTCAAAAATAGAAAATTGCATGCAGGCCCTCATAAAGAGAATCTGCAACAATCATGCTTATATTAGAAATGTGTCTGTATATTTTATGGTTATCATTTATATAAATTTATACCAAATGGAAATTTTGTATGTTATGTACATGATGAATTTGTCTAATATAGTTGGCCTAAGAAATGTGGTTCTACCTCTGTAACTTATCAGTTTTGGTCTTATCTTGGGCACTTCTCAAGCATGATGACAGTGCTTGATAACTATCAAAGGTAAGCTGGGGTGGGCACTCTGAAAAAGGGTATCATCCTCCATTCAGACAGATGCATCGATAAAAGTTAATACATTACATAATGCATGACATATTACATATACATTACATAAAATGTAAATGAAGAATCATCGAACCTGTTGAAACTTTGGTCCATGAAACAATAGGTTTGGGGTCCCCAGATGATCTACAGGACAGGAGCACATCTGTTTCTGCTAGAGCAGATACAGTAACGGATCCAGTTGCTGTGATCCTGGGTTTGACGCCATTGCCCATCAGGTTTGGAAAGGGAATGGCAGTGCTCAGTTTCTTTGCTCCAAAATGACTGTAGTGCCAGCGACTACCGTATGGTATGCTAGCTGTGGAGGTTTGTTTGTTTGTATATGCTAGGATGGATGGGGGAGTCACGGGCTTGTAGATGTTTGGGACATTTGGAGCTTGGTGAGGCTGTGGGGTAGGATGATATGTCCTTGGCTTAGAAGTGACAAGCTTTCCCAGCTGGGCTAGTCGATATGCATCAAGCTGTGACTGTCTATATCTGTTTCTGAGCCTGTTGAAAAGTAAGTGGTCGCGTACACGAGAAGCTGTCGCTGACCCCAAAATATAAGCTGTGGGCTTTGCTGTTTGAGCAGTGATTTCAGGCCGATTGGTGACCCCCTCACCCCTGCCTCCTGTTTGTAGGAAATGCCAAGTTTTGTCTTGGGAGTGGTGGTGCTTTGAGCTATGAACTGTGGGCCAGAAGGGAGACTGAGTGTAGGGATGGGGTGTAATTGAGATTTGTTTTTTTGGTGTATACTTTTGGATTAACCAGGGGTGGATAGGTACTCCTTCAGGACGCATTGCCCAATTGTAAACTCTCTGTCGGTCCACATTAGTTAAGGTTGGTCTCTCAGTCACATGTGCTCTTTTCGTCTCTGGAGGATTTATGTTGCTGATTTGAAGATTAGGGATGGCAGTTGCGGAAATCTGCCTTGTCTTATCCTCATTTGCCTGGCTATCAGTTCTCAAAATGATCTGTTTGTTTTCATGTCCATACCTGTTGATCTGTCTGGGTGTAGCAAGTGTAGGAGGAACTGCTTCATTTTCTTGCAGAGATGTTTTACTTACAAGCTGAACTGACTCAATGTGTTTTGTTTTGCCTTCAAATTCATTAAGCTTCTCATCTTTTCTGAATGTTGTCATAGGCACTTTGACAGGATCCTCTGTGATTGCCATGTCTAAGCTTTCAGTTACTGGGTAATGAGCAGGAGGAACTTCGGAAGTCATTGATGCTGTAACATCTTTGTTTTGGGCTGGAGTGTAAGAGTTAGTGGTTATTGCTACACTGCTTTTAGGTATCAGTGTTTTGACTGGAGAGTGAATGAATGGCACTGCTGTAGAGGGAGCTAGGGTGAAATTTGGTCTCTTTGGACGTGGTCTACGTGATGGAGGCCTACGCAGCCTATATGGGAATCTTCTTCTTTGGTTCCAGATGGAATTATTGTTAGCCCTTATTTTCTCTTCTATTGTGTGTCTGTCTACCTGTTTTACCAGCTGAGTCACATGTTCAGGTACTGTTGTTGAGTCTATGTGTTGTAAAGTAAAATCTGAAATGTTATAATCACTTGTCTTGTATTTTGATTTCGCCCCCTGCTCATTGTGGGGTGGTGGTTCCAGCTGTTTTACATTGACATTTTGGTTGCTTGAACCTGTGCTGGTACTGCTAGCTGTAACATCTGTTTTAGTAGTTTTAATGGTATCAGCTGAGAAAGGTTTGGTGGTTGCAATCAGTGAAGACTCTGTCACTGTTTTCAATAATTTAGTCATTTCTAGATGCGTCGTAACTGGTGGCATGGTTGAGAGTTTAGCATGAGCTTTTGCAAGAATATGCTCCCAGCGGCTGGGATCAAGCTCTTTGACAGAATTATTAGGTTTTCTCACACTCTCTTTGATTTTCTTTCCTTTTGCATTTTGTCGGACTATGCCACCTCTGTGTTTTTCGTCGATCCTCTGAGGTGTGAGTTTAGCCGTTGGTCGTTTGATTTCTTCATATCCTGACCCTTCACTGTCCTCGCTCTCAAAGAGCAGTAATTCACCCCTGGATACCGTAACACCTCTTTGTGCTTCTTCCTTTTCACCAGTAACAACAATTAGATGAGACAACATATCAGCCCCATAGAGGTTAGCTGCTAAACAACTATACTCTCCGGCATCCTCGTAAATCACTTTTTTGATTATCAAAGTGTTGTTCTGTAATACATACACCCTTCCTTTCATGTCTGATGCTTTGAGAATCTGATTGTTTGGTAGGAACCATCTTGTCTCAATTGGATGAGGAGAAGTTACTAAACAGGGAAGACTAAGAGTGTCCCCATTCTCCACAGATATCTTCTTTCCATTTAAATCACTGGGACTTAAGAGACGCATTCTGACTGTGAGTCTATAGGTGACAATGTCCACATTAGTGTCAGTCCTCACAAAGCAATGATACAGCCCAGAGTCTGCAATACTGGTGTTTTTGATAACTAGCCTGTAATTCTCCAACCTTAATTTATGAGAATCAGTTTGATCCACTGTTGTTAAGTCTGGAAGCATCCACTCCACAGGCTGATGCCCTGAGCTTAGCACGCTACAATCCAGACTGACCTCAGAGTGTTCTAGTACTGACTGGATTCTCCCCGGGGCTCCTCTTTGGATCATAGCCCAAGAGGAAACCACATCCTCCTCATCCCCTCTTCCAATGATTTGCTTTGATATAAAAGTAGAGAAGTTCAGCACCAGTTTTTTAGTTGTTGTTTTGCGCCTGTTCAGCTGAAGGGTGACCCTTGGTTGTAAAAGCCAGGCTGGTTCAGCCATTAAATGTCCTTTGAGCTCTGTATAATATGGTGATTGCTCATGTGTTGCTTGACAGTACTGAAAAGTCACCTTTGAAGAATTCCCAAGTCTGGTTCCCCGTTCCAAAATTGCTGGGCTCTCGTAGTAGTAGGCAACCAACCTCCACAGGTTCTGAAGAGCATCTCTATCGATCTCACACTCCAGAAATGTCCGTAGAGTCACATTTATGGCAATTTCATCTGTTCTCCTCACTGGCTCCCACACCATGGAGGTGTCTTCAACAGGACGTGTTACATTACAAGCCACGTGTGCCCGATTCCCATGACTGTCAGAGAGAATGAAGGTCAGGTGGCCAAGAGGACTCTCAAGGTCCTTGATGTAGGGAACATCTGGGTCCTGATCTTCCCACATGCTACTCTCCCCAATTTTAAGTGGGGATTGAAGGGAGGGTTGGTCACAGGTGAGCTGGCTGGCTGAAAGCTGCAAGATCTGGCTGCTGTTCAAAGGCCTTGGTGAGGCACATGCAGCACAGTTGCCAGCATCTCCAGAGTCACGGTCCTTTATGCACTTAATAACTCCTAGAAAGAGAGGGATAGAGAATGTAAATAAAAAAATCTTTGTTTTCCTTTCAGTTATTTGCAGTCAGTAGAGTCAGTTGTACTCATTCAACCTTAAATTTAATATAACAATATAATGCATCTAGGACAGTGATGATAAATGTAACAATTCTGAATAAATGATGTATGAACACTATATGTGATGTTCTATATATTTGTGTGCAATGGGATTTTATTCAGTGCCATTACATACAATTCTGAGCAAGTGGTGCAAAGGTTGGAAAATACAATCAAAGAAGTTTCACCCTCATGATTTTTGTCCCACTCCAAGAGCCAGCGTAAGTGGCAGTCACAAGCCCAGGGGTTTCCATGCAGAGAGAGGACTTCTAGCCTGTCTAAGCGCTGCAGAGTTCTTGGCAGCAGGTATTCTAGTTGGTTGTCTGCCAGGTGCAGATGCCGCAGTCCTGAACTCCAAAATGTGCCCAGGACTGAGACAGTAATAAATGTGTGAGAGTGGAGGTCCTGCAGTTTGTTCCCCTCCAGTTGCAAAAGCTTTAATGATGTGAGTCCATTAAATGAAAAAGGCTCAATGAAGTCAATGAGGTTGTGGTCTAAATGAAGCCGTACAAGGCTGGTCAAGCCCTCGAACAAGCTGGGGTCAACTCTTTTGAGTTTGTTGTAGCTTAACTTGAGTATCTGTGCCAATAAAGAACATAAATTATATGCCAATGCAATTTCAAAGTCATGTATCTTAACAATTTTTATAACTTTATAGAGAGCTAGAGACACAAAGATGCTACAGTACAGTAGATGAGTATACTACGTTTAATGTGCATCTCATATCAACATTTATGAATTTATACCTGGATGGAATGGAGGTGGTAAAATGATCCGGAAGAGACAGAGGAGATATCATTTCCATGGAGCATGAGCATTTCCAGTTGCTGCAGGTTTGCAAAATCTGAAGACCCAACCGTGCCAATGCTGTTATAGCTTTACAGTAAGCAAAGAGGGTTGTGGAAAAAAAATGTTAGCTTAAAACACATCACATCAGTTACCCTTTAATTTTGTGAGATCAGCACCAATTTTGAATATCATTTACTTAATTTTACTAGGTAAACATACATTTTCAATGGAGCTAAAAAGTGCATAATTAAAATGCTATGACTTTTACCCAACTGGTGTTTTGGTGATTTTTAGGTGCTGTATGGAGCAAGTTCTCCTCTAGTTCCAACATTAACCAAAGGTGTAGCTCGGCACATTAAAGGGATAGTTCACCCAAAAATAAAAATGTATTTCTTTCTTCTGTGGAACACAACAGAAGATATTTAAAAAAATGTTGGTTCCAAACAGTTCTGGTTACCATTGACGTCCATTGTATAAGCAACAAAAAACACTGAGACATTTCTAAAAATATCTTCTTTTGTGTTACAGTCATACAGGTTTGGTTCACAATACTTTTTTCTTCATTTTGAGTATATCGTACTAAAGCCAACAACACAGCAGCCTACCCTAGGTTGAGTCTCTCTGTGTCCTGGGGTAGGTTTCGTGGGACAGAGGGTAGGTGACGGAAAGTACAGTGCACCTCTTTAGGGCTGGGGCAACTGCAGGACCTCGGACACGCATAGACGCATGAGGGCAAGATGAACAGCAGGCAAGATGCCAACATTAAAAGAGCAGGTACACCCACTGGAGCCATGTCCCTCTCATGCCATTATCTGATTTAGGAACAGTGTGGCTGCAAAGCAGAGTTTTATACCACATACAATGTAAACAGTTTGTTGATACAGATCAAGCAACAGCAAACATTCTGCAATTTTACTTGCAGGGGATAAAAAATAACACCGTTAAAAGCAAGCAAATCACTGGACATTTGAATTGATTTTGAATTTTTAGATGTCATGTGACAATACTCCTGAAGTGCGATGACTCATCAACCTCTGAAAGTTGTGCCCATGCCTGCCTCACACTTAACATATTGCATCATACGTGTCATGAGTTTTTTAATCACTGATGCCTCTTTGAGAGAAAAGTTGTAATTCAATAAACATATCACATATCAATTTAGTTGCTCTAATGTAATCCATATAATAAAAATAACACAAGTACACATTGTTTCACCAAATAATTTAATATGTATTACTATTAATCTGTAAATTTTGATGTAATTTGACTAAATATGCTTACTGCACATATTTATGAATATTTAGTGTTTTGTACATACAACAATTATATTGTCATGTTATTTTTAAGTGTAGCATCTGTCCTCCTCCACAGAGCTGCTGAGCCCACACAAAATAAATCATTGCTCAAGTGTTTGTTTCAGGAAGAGCATTGCATGGGTTTTTTTACCACAAGCTGGCAACTCATCTACAGATTAATTACACAAACTACATTTAAGAGGAAGACGACGGAAATTACCGTTTCATCTTTTAATTATCATTAAAACCGTATTAGATTACCACGATTTGAACAACTCGCGATAAATAAATACTGTCCAGCATAAAGCACAGTTAGGGATGTAACAGTATGAAAATTTCTTACCACGATTATAGTGACCAAAATTATCACGGTTATCTGTATTATCACGGTATTGTTAAAATGTGCTGGAGATGTTAAAAAAGTACCGACACATAAATCACATAAATCACTTCACCAAGTTTTATATTTAAAAATCAACAAACAACAAACAAAATGACTTTTTTGTTTGCATAATCACTAAAACAATAACATTACTAATGATGTTCGGATTTTAAATGACAACTTGACTGACAACAGTTTAATAGCATGTTGAAATATCTAATGTAAATGTTCAAAAAAAGCTTTGAAAAAGTTTAATAAAAAGGTAAACCTCACATTTCAGCCTTTAAATAAAGAAAAGACAGGGCATGCAAATTCGGTCCGTTTTTAGCCAGACAGAAACTGCACACAGACTGAATGTAAATATAAGTCTCTGTAAATCCACTCGCTGACAGCAGGTGGCGCTGATGGAAAAGCTGAATTAGGGCCGTACCAGAAACGATTCGATGGCATTTTGTTTTCATCTTCGCTCCATGTAATAGCTAAAGGAAATGTTCTTAATCGCAGTACTGCTTTGTCCATGAAGTTTACGGGAAACAGCCCTAATTCAGCTTTTCCATCAGCGCCACCTGCTGTCAGCGAGTGGATTTACAGAGACTCACGTTCACATTCAGTCTGTGTGCAGCTTCTGTCGGGACAGAAAACAGAGCGTGACTTTTGAGGGCATAATTTATGTTAAAATTAATTCAAATTGATCTTTAGTGGCCTGAATTACTGTAGAATACTGGCTGATTGCCCTGGACCTCAGACAGATTTACTTCACTTTTAAAATATTAACTGAATTCATGCATAATTCTATCAAAGATATTTTACGATCATCAAACCTCAACACTTCTTTTGAAGTTAACTTCTGCTCAGGCTTCAGTTCTGTTTAATATGCTAGGTCATATGTCAAAATTATGTGAATTTATTTGAATAGGATGAAATTCAGATAAACTGAGAATCTAATGAAAGTTCAAAGTTCTCCCTAATGTCCAAGGGGAACTACAGGGAACTTTTCAATATGCATTGGAATATTTATGACCAAGACAGTTCTGAAGAAAAAAAAAAAAAGGCATGCTATTTCTGATAATTCGATGCTGAGACAGATCTCAACTTGAGTATCTTGGAACAAATATTGCGTCTTACCTCAAAGTTCCTGTTGAGAAAACATTACAGGTGAAGACGAAGTGTGTAATTGTTTGCAGATGGCTCCGTAGTTTTGTTTATCCCTGTACTTAACTGAGCAAGAACTGTTGGGAGCTCCGAGTGATGGAGGCTTATCTGGAGAAAGTCAGACTCCAGGAGCAGCAGTCAACTACATCTGGAGAAATGCTTAACTCCCACCTACACTCCTCCTCTGAGCTGGCCTGTACAGGGGGAGGGAATGTTGGGAGACTTGGCTTACATCCATCTTCTCTCTTCCTCCATTACCTGTGCTGTAGCTGAAGCTGTTTCTTTCATGATGTTTCTCTTTTTTCTTGTGCCTGCCCTTTGCTCTCTTAACTCTGCTCTTCTCTTTCTCACTGTTTGTTTTCTCATTTTTAAACACCTTAATGTGTGCATGCATATGCCCACCTCATTGTGTCTCCCTCACACCCCTATTCTGTTTCAGACATTCACATTCTGTTTATCATTTTCCCCTCTGCTCTGTCTACAGCTGTTGTTCCATGAACTTTTAAAAGGCCACAAGAGCTTATTTTCTAAAGCATAAATAATGCATGAGAGATGAATTGCCAGTGACAAAACCATTGTTTGCAAAAATTAATCAAATCAATTAGTCATAAAATAATTTAATTGGAAAAAGTAACACGAAGGTTCACTGTCAAAAAAGCACAGTATGATTGTGCTCATTTGGCAACCTTGGGTGGATATGCTTGTCTAATAAAGGAATGAAAGTTTCTAGGTTCAAAACCAGCAAGATTTTTGTATTTGCAAACTGAAGGACAAATCTAATTATTTTTTTTTATCCCCTTTGGTTGTCAACAGCATCTGTGGCATGCTGTCATTTGGCACAGAAAGTAATTTTGACTTGTCCCTCAGTAATGCATTTAGAAAGGAAGCCTAGTTCATATTTTATTAAAGTGCTTATATTAATTCTTCTGTTCAAAAAGTGTATTAATACATTTTCAAAGGCTATTTTTTTGTGGCGTGACTACTGATTTAGGTGCATGGATTATTGTACCTACATTGAGTTTTTCTTTCCTTTTCTGGAATTCTGTGTATCATGTGAAAATTGCTTGGTTTACATTATTATGGCATTGGCAGCAGACAAGGTTAGTAAAAAAAGGCATGATTTATGTACAGTGCGCTGGCCAATAATGTGATAATTATAGCAAATAACATAATGCTTAACCATTAAGTAGTGATTTGAGAGTACTGTTTTATATTGTCGTAAGGCTTCCATTAAGAAAAAAAAGTCCACTACATCGCACAAAACAATCTGCCTAGCAACAAGATGAACACTGCAACAATATTACAGTAATGAACTGAAGTTGTCTAAGGTCAACTACAACTGAGACACAAGATGGTGCCAGCTGCATTTGGATAAAAAAAAAAAAAAAAGATAGCCCGTCCTATACCCACTATAGTCCACTTGTACTAATAGTACACTTAATGAGTCAGTTTGGACAAGGACTGCACCCAATGTTCTATCCTCTGACGAGACGTGGAAATTTTTGACGCGATGCTTACGGTGCATGTGTGTTCTTTTGCAGCTATCCCTTCAGAATATATCCAATGGACACTTGTTATTGCATTTTGTAATTAAATGAGTGCCCTACGGTTCTGACAATCACTTAAAATGGCTGTCCTCCCAAATAAGTTAACCCAATATCATGGGAACATGTAACTATTTTACAAGGTGGTTATTTTGTATGAATTTATATAATGTGAATACTGCGGAAACATACAATGCTTAGAAAGTCAAAATTAGGTCTACCCCCTAAACCCACCTCTACACAAAACCTTCACTATGTAAGCAGACTGTATGAAAATTCACCACCAATTCACCAAAACAAGATTGTGTCGGTATAGGGGTGATTCCAGACACAGTCCGAATGTGATATGAGAGACACGGAAGTAGTGGTGGTTTCAGTTACCAGGAAGAGTGGACTGATATACAGCATTGTCATTGACGAAAGGGACTATTAGGAAAGATGTGGCCGTGATTGACCAGAATTAAGTGTTCCTGTTACAGCGTGTTGCGGAGAAGGAAGGAAGGCAGCCATTTAATCTTATTTATAAACAAAAACAAAGAATGTAATCCAGCAATTATTCAAACTAAGGCACAGGAGAAAACGTTAACACATTAAACTTTACAAACGTTAGCAAAAGTAATAAAGGACAATGAGCTGAACCCAACAGAATACTGAAATGAACACAGGATAACAAGAAACTGAACAAGACACAAGTGATCATAATTGTTAACCATTGGAACAATCTAGACATGGGGAAAAAGAAGAAACAGGAACTAAAAAAAATAATAAAAGTACTTGGAAAGTACTTGGAAATTCCAGACAGCTGTTCAATAATTAGCCAATTTTATCCCACTGGTTTCTTGTCACGTTGAAGTCTTGTGGCTTTATTTCAGAAACAGTATGTTTTATAATGTTTAAGCAAATGCAGTGCATTTCCCAGGGTTTTTGCTTGTTTTTACAAACTAAGGGACAAATTAGATTTGTTTTGTAGTCACAGAGCTTGTATTGAACCTGGAACAATTTCTTGTCGAGCCAAACCACTAAATTATCACACAGAATGACAGGTAGCACTTATCTCATGGGTCCTATTAAACAAACCAAACTGCTAGACCAAGCATACCTTAACTGAAAGCCCACATCCCCTCGTAAAACAGAAAAGATCAGGTATTTACATTATCTTCTCAAATTAACACAAGAGCCTCTAATTTAGCTTATTTTGGATTTTGGATCTGGAATTCAATAGTTTTTTTTTTTCGATCTGTTGATCTATATATATTTATATCTATATTTATACCTCGATCGATTGACACCATACTAATGCTCAACAAAAACACTACAAAAACCTAGGCTAGCAGTGCACAAACAATACATTGTTGCTGTCTTGTCAGTGTGTGCCCATCAATAAGGCTGCATTCTTCCCTTTCTCACAGCCTGTGAGGTGCATATGGATCTTTCATTTTGCTTTCTTTTCACGATCCCCCCCCTCTCTCTCTGCTGTCCTCCAACAGCGGGAGGAAATGCATGCTTTTCATCATTCCAGCCTTGTCTCTAAGCCACAGCTGGCAAATTAATTTAGGTGCTTTCTATACTGCTGCTCAGAGTCGCATTTAAACACAGAGCATGGAGCCAAAACAATCCGATGTCGAGGGAAACCTTTACCTGAAGACACAGAGCATTTGAACACACTACCTCCTAAATAGTTAGGCTAATGAGATGCCCAAAATCACAATTGGGCCTCCTCTTCCCAAACAGAAAAAGAAACAGCATATAATACATAGCATATATGTCATAGAATAACAAATCATATGGAAAAGTTGGTCTTTTGCCTAGTGCGTTATTATGCTTCAAATTGTGATAAAGCATTTAATACTGTAATTGACATTTTGTTACTGCACACTAAATGGGTTCGTTTTGGCACTGAAATATTGTTATACACACCAAAGAAAAGTTAATTATCAAATTTAGAAGGACAAACAGGTGAACGCAAGCACGGAATAAAGCAAATGGTATGTGAGCACTCTCACCTTACAAAAAAAAAGAAGCTTCTGTTACATTTTCCATGACATTCTTCTCAGCACTGGCAAATAGCTTTAAGCCTCAATGTGAATACTACTAAAATACTTCAAGAGTAATCACAGCTGTGCCAAGTGGGGCCCACTAAGGTCTTCTATGGCATAGTCTACTTACTGGGTCTGGAGAGGGGCCCCATACATAAAAAAAAGGAAATTTACTGAAGGACCTGAGTTTAACTTACAAGTTTGTTTCAATCACAAGTTTCAGTTAACTCTGGAAGTATTTGTGAAATGAAAAAGCATTTTGGAAGAAGGTTACATAAAACAATGCAATGGTAAATGTGTGCTATTTTTTTAATTTTAATAAGAACAGCTTGAAGCGCCCTGTTGATGGCTGGAGAAGGGGCTTTGCATAATATCTCATTATACAACTCATTATACGCGAGAACAGAGGCAAAGAGCACTGAGAAATTCAATCACAGCTTAGTCAACCGCCTGAAAACATACTATTTTGTGCACAAATGTGTAATTGGTGGTACAAATTTTATCAGCTGGAAATGTGGTGTTATAACTAAGCATTATTGTATTTTTTATTTTGTTCTGTATGGTTTTGATTTTCAGTGACAAAAGGTTTCAGAAACATTTTTTTCTTTATTTACAGAAATTACTAGTCTCAGTCTTCTTGCTCAACTAATTTTTTTGGCGAGGATTGTCTAATGTGAAAAATTTGTTACAAAAAGGCCCTTGAATATGCACTAGATTTGAAAAACTCTTAATTCTTAATATTAAACTTTGTAGTGTTATTCATTCAGAAATGTTTATGCTATAGACATGAAGGATAGCTGAAATATGGCCGATGAGAGTAGGGTCTTGACATTATTCACTCATACAGACAGATTTTGAGCCACTTTTGTTGTATGAACAGCACAATTTGAGAGTCACAACTGGTAGTAAACATGGAAGTCAATCTCAGACGCTGACTGTGTGAATGAAGCTGTTCTTGCATGGCTTTGGGCCAGCAACATAACAATCCCCTAACAACCACACAAACACCCTAGCATAGTCTTGGTGGGTTTTGTATGAGCTAGCATTGCCTGAAAAGTAGTTAAATTTGAAATCATAAGGTTTATATACTGATTTTTTTTTATATAACCAATAAGTAATTATACAGCAGTAAGTTATTGTGCTGATATATATGCCTAACAGTCCAACAGCATTTTTCACTATTTGTATCATTGCACTTGTCTGTATTTGTGCTGTCCAAATAGGCTTTCAGTCTGTGTATCAGTGGTGGGGATTTTTAAGTGACGTTTCAGCATGTTACCTCATTACAACAGCAGGGAGTTATAAGTTACTGTTTCTATGAGTGCCATTGAATCATCCATTCAAATGATTTGTTCAAAACGAAGTTTGTCTAAACTCACAGTATTCATAAAACGGTAGGCAAAAAAATACCCGGATGACCAACTACTTCTGCTGAGATTCTTAAGTGCACTTTACTATCCCATGAGGCCATGGGAGAGGATTTGTGAATGGCAGTAAAGAGATGCCACTTATGCTGATAGACCTATGACATGTAATACTGTCTGGATTACATACTATTCATACTACATACATTTTTATTGGTCCAAAGTAACCAAAAGAAGTACCTACTAAGAATATGCAATTTTGGACACATTCACTGACTTTAGAAATGAGTCTGAATCATTAATTTTTAACCTACTCTTTCGTTGTATAACCAATATTGCTAGTAATAGTTGTGTTATGTACATATATCAGCATGACTATGATTACCTTGTGAGACTGCATATCATTGATCATTATATAGGTTTATAAGTATGGGTTAGCAGATATTACCATACTGGTCTCTGTAGCTAATAAGGGACACTGAGAGGTTAGTGCGAAGATATCTTTGAGATTTCAATATGTGATTTGTGGTGTAGGCGGACAGCGTGGGCAGCAGGCATTGAGCCAAGTAGCCTCTAGCAAACACAGAACTCAGATTTCTCCAGCCTTCTCTGCTCATTAACCGGGCTGAACATGCTACCAATGAGTGCTGAACTAGCATGGTATTCTGTGCCTGAAATCCTAACAGATATGGCTCAACTGATCACAGATATATACTATTTCCCAGAGGAAGCTGAGTGTATTTGTGCTGAAGGTTTTCTAATGTGTTGATAAAGTTCACTGTGTGTAATCATGAGTCTCTGCCTTGGCTCTCTCATGTGCGCTGTTATTAGTACTGCAACTGGGTTTGTGTTCTAGAACCAATCAGTTAAATATAGCCTCTGTTCTTTAAAACTCTTTGAGTCAAAATCAATATTACTTGATTTAATACAATGATCGTTGTTTAGAGAAGTGGCTGGATGGACACATAACAAATGAGTCTTAGATTTGGAGATTACTATATGTTAAAAGCTTATTGGTCCTTACCATTTTCAGCATATATCACAGGAGCAAAACCACTGTAATTTTACAAATACTACTGTTGTTGTGTCACGAAATGTAGCTATAAGATACGTTTTTATAAGAATGTGGTTGTTTAAACTTCAATGCTATTTATTTATAAAGATAGGGCCTATTTGAAAATTTGTTTCAATGTTTTCGTAGATGTGAGCTCCAGGGTGTCAGCAGGCATTCAGAGATACGGTCTGTGTGTTAGTGACGGTGATTTTGACTTCTGTGCAGGTCACATTTGTTATGCCATTAGATGGCGACAAAAGACAGTCTTTATGAATGAATCAGCAGCAATGACCTTTATATTGAAAGGGACTGAAACAAGGACATTGTTTTTACTTTCATCAACACCTTGTATAACGCAACTAACAAATGCACTGACCAGCAAATCCCTTTAACAGTTGAAAGAATACTACGACAAATATATCGTTCTCCTCAGTGGACATTAAAACTATGTTTTATTATGATTGAGCTGAAGAATGAATGCTCTATCAAATGCAGGTAATCACACTCGCTCAGTCTCATAATACTTTATACTACATAATACTAACTTTTAACTGATGAAACTCAGTGTTTGTTATTAGTTCTAAAGTTAAATTTTGTAATAAGTAGTGGAGTCTTGGGCTCACCTGCTAAACTGTCAGCTTGAGATTTCAATCCGTGATGGAAGGAAGCAGTTCCGCCCACAAGAGTTTTTTTTTTTTTAAATGCCCCATTGCTGTTTCTTATTTATTTACACACTTGTGCCGTTGAACTGTTGCGTAAATGTAATATCACACTTGGTAGAAATATTATTGGTAGAATTGGGAGATTATGACTAAACAAATATCTCAGTCTATGAGTATACCCTTGTTCTCACCCTATGCCTTGTCTCCTTGTCTACAGATATAGCCACTACCAACGCCTGATTATTATTATTGGTATAATCCCAGTTTTAGATGCAATTTGTTGTTATTAAAATGTATCTATTAGAGGTTCCTGGAGACACAAGAGACCAGGGGCCAGTTGCATAAACATAGTCACTTCAGTATGTTAAGACTGTGTGAACTAGTTTGACCAACTAGCAGTTAGCCAAGGGGTAACCAGCCTTACTATTCAATTCAACCTTTTTGTAACTGATTTAAAAAAGTTATGACCAGTCTAGTAGAAAAAAAAAATACATGACTAACTTTTTAAGACTAGTCTAAGCTGTTCATGAAACTGGTCCCTGGTCCAGCATTGTAAGCCTAAGTTGATCGTAGAACCATTGTCACCAATGGAGCTATGAACAACTTAGGCTTACAATGCTTTTGGGAAAACACAGCCCAGGTTGTTGGGGCTAGCCGGGAACATACAAATAATGGCCCTGTTTTGAATAAAAGTGAGGAGACCCTTGGCAGAGTGCAATTATTTCCTGTTTGTTAGGCTGCAAGTTAAGTTAATGTTTAGTGGCTCTCCCTTGATAAACAGTATTTAATCACACACTGGTAAAAACTTGAAATTGTGACCAGATGTGTGACCTTTCCCAGATAGCACACGTACGTCTGCAAGATGTCTGTTAAAGATCGCTGTGTACAAACTTCTGATCGGCATCTTTCAGACATCAGTTTTAAATACATTCTAAATCATAAACATCTTAAAGACATTTTCTAAATGTCTATTTGACATCTGATAGGAAACATCCTATAGACGTATTGCAGATGAGCAAACACTCTAAAAATACATCTTGCAGATATAAATGCAGACGGCAAATAGACATCTCTGTGATGCACGTGTGCTATCAGGGTTATTACTGAAATGACAACAACAGACTATGAGATTACTTGAATCATTTGCATATCTACTGGCTGTTTTAGTCATTATCAACAGGAATAACAATACAGCTTGTGACTTCCTGTAATAACAGCAGCCAATTATTTAATCTCTGTGCCAAATTACCCAAATGGATTCAATAAAGCATTCCGCAGCTTCTAATATTTCGATTTATTTACTTTTTCACTTTGTAATTATAATTAGGTCTAATGAAAGTGTGAGGACTTGCGTCCTGATTTGATTCTGATTTGAAAAACCTTAGTCCTCACCAAGAATGTACTGAAAAGACGTCTAGGACCTGTTTGCATGAGACACCTTTCATTTCAGTCTGAGGTCTCACTTATCACCAGTAGCAGAGAATCAAGAGTTTAATCAACGAATTAGACCAGAGATTGCTGGACAACATTATTAGACAGACTCTGAGGTTTGTCAGGACTTTGGGGTTGATGGCTTAGCTGTGGGCAATAAGCACTGCAATAAGCACAAGCTTCTCACTGAGGACCATCAATTACACTCCTACCAGACGCTCAGTAATTTCCATAGAAGTGATGCATCATCAATTCTGTCTTCTCTCAAGTGTGTGGCAAGTTCATTTACAACCTGTAGAAGTGTGGAAGGGGAAACTTCTTCAAGGGGTTGATGGAAACAGCAAGTGGTATTTATAGATATCCAAACAAAGGGAAGGGGGATTAATGGCAATGTTGTGAGCAATTCTGTGCGATAAAGAAGATGGAAGAACATCCTAAGGGGAGTCCAAATTGCTTGAATGCTCTGGTTAATATTTGTTTGCAGAAGACACATGAAGACTTGAGAATGGATGCTTCTGTTTTACTGGGCTTCATTTTTCTCAATCTTTTACCCACTTCTTACAGATTTACTTTGTTTTCAATAAATCCCAAGTTACTTTCTTTTCAGTGGCTTATTTTATCGATCTGCATCAGCAAGTTTGAGGTTTATCATCATGTATTACAATGCAGTCGTTACACGCGAAGAAGCTTAAAGGCGATGTGCCAGCTTTTGATGTTCAATCTCAGTATCTCAGTATTAATACGTAAAGCAATATTTCCCAAAGTCAGGGCCACAGAGGTATTTTGGAGGGCTGTGGCCTAGGCTAAATAATTGAATTCAAATATTAAAATAAAAAAAAAAAATACACAGTTACTGTGGTGTTGTCACGGAACCGGGTGTGTGGAGGCAGACAGGACGACGAGGACGACAAGGATTCCAATAATGACATTTATTGTAGACACAACAAGGCAGGTTCAGGTAGGTGGGACACACACTCGGGGTAACATTAACAATAACCGACACCAATGCTCAGACAGACAGGAAATAATAGCCACATTAACGTCCTTCGGGCTTGCCACAGTAACGTCCTTAGGGCTTGCCACATTAATGTCCTTCGAGCTTGCCACATAATCGTCCTTCGGGCTTGCCACACTAACGTCCTTCGGGCTTGAGTGAGCCGCGGACGGCGGCGGACTGGTTCTGGCTCGGGACCGGACACTCCCCAGAGGGCCAATAATGACATTTATTGTAGACACAACAAGGCAGGTTCAGGTAGGTGGGACACACACTCGGGGTAACATTAACAATAAGCGACACCAATGCTCAGACAGACAGGAACTAATATGGGGTGACTAATTAAAGGCAGACAGGTGAGCACAATGACGGTGATTAACTAATGATTAGACGGGCTAAACCAACACAAAGGGAGGAAACCACAACAAACAGTCCACAGGGGCGTTACAGGTGTAGTCCACAAAAGTTCATTTATGTAGTGATAAATAAATATAAATACAAATGTATATAGGTGACAGATCTGTTTAAATTCTTGTTTTATATAGATTTCAATGTATATTTGTAATGTTAATAAAAAAAAAAGCAAAAAAGGCAAAGCTTATAAGCAGAAGAACACCATCTTCATGGTCAAACATGGAAGTGGAGCAGTCTTGTTATGAGGGTGTTTTGCTGTTGCAGGAAGTGGAAATCTTGACTGTATGTAACAATGCACCTAGAGCCGGTTGAAAATCAATACAAATATGTGACGATTCAAGTCGGTTGAGATGTTAAATGAATCGTGATACAGTTGCGGGTAGGAATTTGAATGTATCTCTGAGGGGAACTGACCATCTTTTGGAAAGTTTTCTTTTCATCTTGCCTCTGTATAATCAGGGCCGGCCCTAGCATTTTGGGGGCCCTAAGCAGATTTTCAAAAGAGGGCCCCCCATAACCACCCCCCATCGTACTCATCTTACACTGACACCTTATTGTAAAGCAATGTTTTGTTTAGTATCATTGAGCTACTATTATTTATTAGTTATTAATTACTACTATTATTTATTAATTTATTAGTTTTTGTTAATATTTTGAATAATTTTTATATTTTCTGCTGTAATTTATATTTTAATTAAGTTTTGGTAATATTAATATTTTTGTTGTGTTTAAATATCTATTTATTATATCTAGTTATTACATTTTATTTCAGTTATTTTAGAACATCAAGATAAACTAAATTAAAATGGGAAATTTTGCCTTGTCAACTAGCTAAAATAAAACAGTTTAAGTATTTTATTTCAGTTAACATTTATTTTATTTCAAGTCACAAAAATGTTTTTTTTTTTTTATTTTATTTTTTAAATTTTTTAATTTTAGTTAACTATAATAACCCTTTTGTAAAAATTTCCAAACTGTCTTAATCATAATCTACTCAGTATTTATCTTTCAATACAGAAATATAAAGATATATTTACTTATTGAGCACTATTAACAATTTTTTAACTATTTCAAAATGTAACCATTGCTTTCTCAGAAAAATGTATGAAAATTTTGTGAGATTAATGTTTTAGTAAAGCAAGAAAACCTGGGTTATGAAAATTAAAGAGAATAATTTATTATTACTATTATTATTATCATCAATAATAATGATATATATATATATATACTATAATTATTATAATCAGAATAATCTATTTTATTGGCTGGCATGTTTTACTCCTGATTAAAATGCAAACATGTATGTGTAAACAAATGTTTTAATAAAGATATGGCATATTTAAATATTTGGTGTCATTTGATAAACACTAAAGTTAATTAAAAAAAAATCTGAATGGCTGTTTGAAAACGTAAATTTGACCTCCATGACAAATAAGCAGGTGTCAGAAGTTGCGCTTGCTTTGACATGGGGCCCCCTGGCGGCCATGGGGCCCTATGCAACCGCTTTCATCGCTTATTAGCTCTGTGTATAGCCAAAGTCCCTTTAAGACTTAAAGTATTCTATAGTCTTTGGTATAGCGCATATTAAAGTAGCAGCGTTGCTTTGTTTACAGCGGTAACCAAGGAAATGCTGTATCACTGCTGTTCCATAAGCGCCACCTGCTGCCAGAGAGTTTAAGTTTAATTTATTTATAAAGCACATTTAAAACAACCTTGGTTGACCAAAGTGCTGTACAAAATTGCGATTACAAAAGGTGTTTAAAGACTTTAAAGACAAAACTCCGGCACTGTAGTCGCTGTTCTGACAGATAATGGCAGTTTGTTCCATAACATGAGGCCAGCTACTGCGAAGGCTCTATCACCCCTGCATTGCAGTCTAGATCTGGGTACCTGTAGAAAATGACTGGTCTGTGATCTGAGCACTCTGACTGGATTATGTTCAGTAATCAACTCTGAAAGCGAGATTGTTTAACGCTTTACGCTATACAAACAACAATTTTTTTTAATTCAGTGCAATAATGAATAGGTAGCCAGTGCAGTGAATTTAGAATAGGCGTGATGTGGTCCAGTTTGTGGGCAGCCGCGTTTTGGACCAATTGAAGTGTATGAATACAGCGATGAATACAAGCCCATGATACAGCGAATTGCAATAATTAAGCCATGATGAAATAAAAGCATGGCATACAATCTCAAAACTCTTCCTACTTAAGAAGAGTTTAACTTTGGCTTGTCTTCGAAGGTGATAGAAGCTGGAGCTGACAACAGAGAGAGTGAATTTGCATTCTCATTCAGCCCATCTGCTGTTTATGTTTCATGCAGATATGTTTTATGTAGTATAGTTTCACAAAACTAAAGTCAGACCATTCTGTTTTTGCTTCAAGTTTCTAAATTATACGATCTAATTTAAATCCAAAACGGCTCATCAATATCGTGAATCGTATCGCATCGTGAGTTGAGTGAATCGTTACATTTCTACTTGACTGTATGAAGGAAATCATGGATTCTTTGAAGTATCAAGCCAAGATTGTGATGCCTTTGCTGCAGAGACTGAAGTTCGATGAACAGTGGACTTTACTGCAGGACAAGCCATCCCAGAGTGTCTATCCAAATCTATTAATGCTTGGTTCAGGGATCAGTCGAAACATGTTCTTGAGTGGCCTGTTCAGTCTTCAGATTTAAATCTCATTTAAACTATTTGGTGGAATTTGAAGGAAGCAGTGGCAACGCAAAAACCAAAGATTATCAGTGATCTGGAAGATGTGTGTGGAATGGTGAGGAATGGGCCAAGATTGCAGTAGAAATGTGACAGAAGCTTCTAAGGACTTACAGGCAGTATAGGCAGAGTTTATAAAGAATAAAAGATTTTGCACAAAATTTTACTTTTGGGGCTGAATAATTTTGTACATGAATGTTTAGAGCCAATTAGATTTTTTTCTATTTTTCATCAACTTTTCGTTCACAGAATCAGTCAAATGTGTATTAATAAACTATTCTATAATAATTTACTGATGCCTTTGTTGAATTTTTTTCATAAAATGTTATTATTTGTTCTTGGCAGGGGAATTGCTATTGCATTTAGTACCTAGCAGTTCTAGTTTTTAGACTGTTTTTAATAATAACCTTTGTTTTTATGCTCTTAACCATATTTATATGCACATTTTGTGCATCTGCTTTAAATAAATATCTTTTTGGATGCCAACATCACTTCAGTGTTAATGTAACTGTTGTGGTTATTTCTCTAATAGTTTGCTCTGCACATTCAGTTCAACAGCATTAAGTTAAAAAGGGTAAAGTTTATCACTGAACTGAACACTGCATATGCATTTTAGACCCCTCGCCCATCCCCCCCGTAATACGCATCCTGCTTTGCACTACAAAACAAAAGGTTTAATTTATTTAGTTTTTCATGTAACCTCAGTTAATGGTGAATTGCAAGCACCTGTTCTGTTTGGACCACTAAGGTGAATGGTGCAAGTATTACTCTTGGAATAACAACCACTGAGCTTTATACAACACCAAGGTTTTGACTTATTAATCTAGAAAGAAGAAGGTCCTAAAATGTGTTCAGATCAAAGATCGTCAGTCATTTGGCCTCACGATCATGGCAATGCAAATCTCACACGCCTCATCTGCTGCAACATACATTAGCCCAGATTCAACAAGGTGGTTTGGTTCCTCTCTTGAAGAACTGTGGAAATGAAAATATGTTTAACAAAGACCAGCTGCTGGTTCTTCTCTCCTGGCCAATGGACACCAGCCAGGACAACAACTCTTGGCAAGATAAGTCTAGTCAGCTGGGGGGATCTGTCGAGCATTTCCAGAAGAACATAATCCATGGTCTGATGAGGCTGCCGGGCTGTCATTCTCTTCCCACCATTAATGAGCTGCCTGTAAATATCTCTGGGATCTGGGTTCCGTAACTCAGGATCTGCATGCATGTATACATGCTCTAAATTTTGGTATATGAGGGTCTTTCATTGAGAATATGGCCAAAAAGCCAGCCAAGATCACTTAAATATAATAATTTTTGCCAAACCGAACAGCTTTCCATCTGTCGTATTTGATGGGCTCATTCATCAGCAGTGCAATGTTTCCACAGTTTTATTGCAGAGAGCGAAGGATCAAGGACAGATGGAGTTACTTGCATAGAAATGAAATCCAGTGACATTTTATATAAGGAATTATTCAAAGCACAGATACATTTCTCAAGAATTAAAAACAGTATCAAAACAAATCTAGATCGTTGAGGTGATTGCTAATGACCTAACCGAAGCAGGAAGGAAACATTCATTGTTACTTTTGCGTCGTACAACGCTTCAGACTTAATACCTTATAAAGTAACCATGATGCATGAATATATCAAATCCAGAAAACAACACACCAAGAACCTTTCGCAGCATTTTAGTATGTCTTTCATGCCAAGATCAGTAGTTCCTGAGGGAAGAAAGCTCTTGCCTTGTTCCCATGCCTCAGTAGGTGTGCCAACAGGTGCTGCCCTGCCATACGACACTTCATCACTTCCAGATGAAAACTGTGAAAGGATTTGGCAACTGCACACTTTTAATAACTTCCACCTGCCTCAGGGGCAAGACCCCTTGTATTACCGCCTGAGCCCTTCTGCTGAGCATGATTGTCCTTGCCTGAAAAAGTACTTTGTGTGTAGTGCAACATAAGCTGAGGAGAAGAATGATAACTGCTTCCAAAGGAGAGAGATGAGGCAAGAGAGATGGGAAATGCTCTGGAATATCTCACGAAATGTGATCTTGAGGTTACTGGTGTGTTGAAGATGATGAAGACTCTTGGATGTGCTTGGATGTCTCTAAAGAACTGTCCCTTCAGCTTTTATGAGCCTTTACTGTATATTGGGTTGAGCAGCAGGCTATAGATAATAGTCCCATGATAACATTGATAGCACGCATGCTAAATGACATAGCACTGCTTTAGGAGGGGTTTTATGGCTGCTGTCAGAGGACAACTGAACTAAGCAGGGTTCTTCTGGGCTTAGCATAGTGCACATGGTGGAGTTTACAGGAGGATTTCTCAGAGGAGGCAAGGATTTTCCTAAAACTCATAAATGACAAAGTATGTTGTTTTACTGGGCTGAAGTATCCAATTTAATTAGCAACCAGGCTAAAACATAATTTTAGGCTTGGCTGTGGATTAATGTAAATTGGATCAATGCAAGCAACATTCCAAAGATCAAGAAATTGTAAATTTCTTTTATAAAGGGCTTGTTCACCCCAAAATTAAATTATGTCAACCACATAGCAACATGTTAAAAAGGCAAGTCCCATATTTTCTTCGTAAAATGTAAAAATCTACTTAACAATTTTGTACCATCCTGTATATTTAGTCTCATAGACATTTTGAGTTTGGTGGATGAATGAGATTTGCTTCTACATAATGAGCTGCCGAAAGGGCAGGCTGTTAGTCTTCACAGACAGGCCAAGATTCCAGCTAAAGCATATGCTTCATTACAACATGAAGATGGATCTCGGTGGCTTTGGAATCTGTGTAATCAGCTCTTTCTGAGATTTGCTGTCAACAGACAATACCAACACTGGGAGAACATCAAACATTTGACAAGCCTCCATCAGGAACTATGATTCTTTCGCCCTACCTGGCATTCTTCAATGGCTGGCCAGCGCTGTGTTTTGGCAGCTGTCCAGACGGATGAAGGCGCATCACAGAAAGGATTCTGGTGGAAGAACTGTGAAGTGTAGATAGAACATGGCAGCAGGAATTTGGCTTCTGGCCCATGTCTAAATGCTGCATTGATACCTTCTTCAGCAGGAGATTTTGCTAAAGTGTAGATGGACATATTGTTTTTGATTTTTTTTAAGACTCACTGACTGACTCATAATTTTTTTACTTTATCAATTGTAGTATTGCTGAAATCATGCAGCTGATGTGTGCTATTTCTTTTCTAAGCAATGAGTCTGACAACATTTTTCTGTGGAAAAAGACAACAGACGCTGCACTCTTGTGATTTGCTCACCCAGTTTACAAAAATCAATATCCCCTTATTTATTATTTCACTAGATTACACTTGGAATCATATTTATCTAATTTCTCTCTTTAAAGACATCACTTTAAAACCCTTTTTTTCTATTTAATCTTCATCCTGGCAACTACCCTTACACTCTAAAAGTCTGTAAAAATAGTACTTTGTTAATATGAATGAATTTTCTGTATTGATTTCATAGGTATTTTACCCATATTTTGAATTACACAATGCATCGTGTTTTGTGATGTTCTAGCAGAAGATTAACAGTACCTTTTCTCTTTTTCTACTAATTTTTTTTTCTTACAGTGTGCATTTTGGTGCAGAGTACTAGTTGAATTAAAAATATAGTACATTTGTTGAATTTGTGTGATTTTCATTTGATGTTGTTAGAATATCCAAACTCGGTGATTCAAATGAGAAAACATTTGAGAATGTAGTTGCCCAATGTAAGAATCAGATAAACAGAACACATGTTTTTTTCTTGTATATGTTATCTACACTTTCCAGATGCTCATTCAGAGTGTGTGTTATTACCCACAGTTCACCTTGGCCATCCTCAATATCTCCAAACTGCACTACAGTATCTGCCTGTCAGGATGGCTGTTCGCCGGATGGTCTGGGGAGAGTTGATGTGGAAACCATCTGATGTGAAACCCTCGGAGCACACATGTACACCATCCTTCTTCTAGGCGGTATAAAGAAGCACTGAGCTCCCCCAGCACCAGCCATATTCTCCTCCTCTGTTGCTGAGTGCTTTCCACACTCATGTAAGTCCTGATCGCTTTTACAGGAACCAGTGTTTGAGATTGTCAGTACAGTATCTGCTAGCTGTCCTTTGTCCTGTTTCTGCTGTCTCAGGAATTCTCAATCTATTTCATTACGTTGATCAAAAGTGACTGCAAAGACATACACTCTTACAATATATTTCTGTTTCATATAAATGCTGTTCTTTTGAACTTTCTATCATCAAATAATCCTGAAAAAAAGAAGAAAAAAAAAAAGAAAATCAGCACAAGGAATAGGAAATAGAAAGTGTTTCTTGAGCACCAAATCAGCATACTAGAATAATTTCTGAATGGTCATGTGACATCATATGAAATTCAGCTTTGCCATCACACAAATAAACTACAACTGTAAAATATATTAAAATAGAAAACAGTTATTTTAAATTGTAATACTATTGAATTATAGTAAAGTTTTCACTGTACTGTATAAATGAAGCCTTGGAAAGCAGAAGAGACTTACTGACCCCAAACTTTTGAATGGTAGTGAAGAAATGAGCTCTACTGGAAGCTAAATGCTCCAAAAGCAGACCAATATCCACACAAACCACAGTGGATCTGTTGAGACAGTGTATATCACTTCTACTCCGCTAAACTTTTTGGTGGAGTTTACATGTAAGTACAGTTAGTTATGATTTAAGTGAATGTAAACAGATGGGACAAAACTTATGATATGTCTCAAAATGATGGATCTGTGCAATAGGCCTTGCAGTGTTAAAGGGTTAGTTCACCCAAAAATGAAAATTCTGTCATTAATTACTCACCCTCGTGTTGTTCGAAAACCGTAAGACCTTCGTTCATCTTCGGAACACAATTTAAGATATTTTTGATGAAATCTGAGGGCTCTCTGACCCTCCCATAGACAGTAAGGTAACTACCACGTTCAAGGTCCAGAAAAGTACCAAGATAATCGACAAAGTAGTCCGTGTGACATCAGTGGTTCAACTGTAAAGTTACGAAGCTACGAGAATACTTTTTTGCGCAAAGAAAACAAAAATAACAACTTTATTCCACATTTTCGTCTCTACTGCATCACTTTGGAAGCGCGTTCACAACAGTATCATGACACGAGCATGTGGCGGCGCCGGCGCTGACCCAGATCTGGCGTGATGACGGACTTTACAGTTGAACCACTGATGTCACACGGACTACTTTGTCAATCATCTTGGTACTTTTCTGGACCTTGAACGTGGTAGTTACCTTGCTGTCTATGGGAGGGTCAGAGAGCCCTCATATTTCATCAAAATATCTTAAACTGTGTTCCGAAGATGAACGAAGGTCTTACAGGTTTCGAACAACACGAGGGTGAGTAATTAATGACAGAATTTTCATTTTTGGGTGAATTAACCACACACAGCCGCAGAATTAATTTAGCATTACATTCATTGTACTTGTATGTGTTTGTTTAGGCTGTAATCAGTGTTAGGTTGTGAGGCTCATTTTATCGACTTAGGGGAAGTGTGTACATATGGAGGCCCCTAGGCTAGATGTGCACCACTCATGCTTATGACTGTGGCAGATGGGGGACCAGGCCTGTGCAATCTGGATGCAATAGCAACAACAACACCACCACATTTTGCCTCGTTTCTCTCAGCTCCTATTAAATGTTACTCCCTTGTGTTTAATTTTCTAGAAAACTGCAAATCTTTTCCGTTGTGTGGTAAACTGTGAATAACAAACACAAATGCAACTGTTGATGTAAGACGCCTCACATTTTAATCAGACGCACATAATTGTTTTATTCCCGGATGCGAGGGCATGAATTAAATATTCATCAGTTTTCACATCCACTGTCCTCCATGCTGGTTCACAGCGAAACCTGAAGCAATTCGAATTTATGTCTGCGTCTTACCAGAGCCCAGCAGACGTTGAGAGGCTGTGACACTGCCTCATTGAAGGGTGTGTGATATGTACAAAATAATGTTCTTCTGGTCAGAGATGTTTTACGTCTCAACATAGCTCACGTCAAGGCGTGTCCAAGAGTATCTCTCATGCAAACACGTGCAGACAGCTGCTTAGCTGTACATAACTTTGCCCTCAGCAAAAACGTGCACGCAATGCGAGATGTATCTTTCTATAAATATGGAAAGGAGCTAAAAGGCTCTGTGTCACTTACGACTCCACAATCAGTTATCTTAAGGAATCTTAAAAGAAACAGGACATCATTCTTGGCTTCAGAAACACGTACCATGATCAGTGTAGTGAACTCATCCAAACTGGCATTTTACAAATGATAGATGCTCACATCAAACATCTCAGTGAAGTTGGAGAGGATGCAGAAAATAATTACTCCGCAGAGGCAAGCTGGCACAATGCTGCATGCATTCCAGTTTAAGGTGACGGACATGTTAGTTCATGTATTCGGCACATCTGAGCTAACATCACCTATGACGGAGCATCAGTGAAAGCATTATCAAAAGGGTAGCTTGGGACTCAGCTTATGAGGAATCTCAGAACATGTTTTATGAAGACAATACTCTGCTTGGCAAGTCAGTGTAACATCTTTGGGTTCTAGGACTTGTTTGTACACTTTATTTCACAAATTTGTACACTTCTTTTAAAAGCCAGCAGACTGCCCACAGATTGTTCACAAATGACGCCCCCATAATCCAGTGGCAAGCGATGACTTTTTTAACCTGGTTTGCTGAGTGATAAGACAACCCCAGCCCCCAGCAATTTACTTATAATATTACTGAATCTGAAAACTGTTAAACATTTCTTCTTTTTGTGTTTTCACTTACTAGCTTGGCCTACTGGCTTAAAGAAAAGCTTTTTTATTAACTAAAGCAAGATGTCATGATGATACTTTTTATTTTTATTTTTTAATCAGGTATTGAGGAAGGGGGATAGGACACTGGTAGACCTCAAAGTGATTCTACACTCTTAAAAAAAAGGGTTCCTTGAGGTTCTATATAGAACCCTGGGGTTCTGTACTTGGCCAATAGAACCTTTTAGACTAAAATATCTTATAATTTGTACTTTATTTAGTGCCTGATTAGAAATCCTACAAAATCAGTGTATGAAGTATTTAATCTTAACCATGTTATTATGACACTTTAAAGAAATTTATGAGTGAACCATTCCTTTAAAATATATTTTACAATTAAAGGGATAGTTCACCCAAAAATAGAAATCCTGTCATCATTTACCCACCCTCATGTCACTCCAGATTCATAAGTTTTTGTTCCTATTCACATAATTTAAAATAAGCTATTTTATTTGAATTGGCAAGACTTCGGATTTAGTAGCCGCTATAGCTAACTAAATAGAAGAATATCAAAGTGCACTAAAATGTAAAACTATTTGCACTGCAAACTAGTGCGTTTACGGTGATAAATTAAAATAATATGAGTGGAATAAGTGGAATAATGGACTGTTTTTGTACAGGCAAAATAATTGGAAGTGCATGACACCAGAAGCCTTGCAGATTCAAGCTACAAATGGTCACATTCTCTCTTACATTAAAATTAGATGGATAAAGTGATTAAGTTTATTCAGAAGACTTGGATTAAAAAGCACTATTCATATGGATTACTTTTACAATGTCTTTATGAACATTTTGAAGCTTGAAAATGTTGGTTGCATGGACTTTCAATGGAGGCTGGAACCAAAATGATGGGAGAATATATATATATATATATATATATATATAAAAAATCCTAATTTGCGTTTCATAGAATGGACGTTTTATGGGTTTGGAATGACACATAACACACGGGTGAGTAAATGATGAGAGAATTTTATTTTTTGGGCAAACTATGCCTTTTCATAGTATATAGCCTAAGCAATAGATTGTGAAATCAAACTATTTTCTTTTAAGCTTTCATTGAGCAAGCTATGCTATTTGTGGCAATGCTAGCTTGCCATACCATTCGGGCTAAAATCGTGCAGTATGAACTCGGCATTAGTCTGCTAACTGTTCTGTCTAAGTGGGCAGTTCTTATGATGCATTCCATTTAAGTTGGGGTTTCCTTATACATATCTCCATCTTCTGACTAAAGGTCTTTGCTGTGCTCTGCATATATGAAAAAATGAAAATAAAAATGCAATTTTACTGTTAACTTTGCAGTTGTTTGAGTTTACAACTGGTCTGACATCAGTGCCATTTTATTGCACTTTTCCCTATAGAAATTTAGACATTCCGACTTTCTGAGATGAACGGAACACATTCGCCAGAATAGACTTAATTGTGGATCAGCCAAAATTCAAATGTCTGACTATGCGAGCATAATGCAGACTTACACACTGACTCCATAATGCAGACTTAGGAGTCCTGACCCCAGACCAAAAATGACCAGATTTGGCCAGCGTGAGTTTCATAAGAAGTTCAGTTGATAATCCAGCTTTGTGTTGTTTTATGAACAAATTCTCTCACTAGCAGTGTCACCTTACGCTGCTGCGGGAAGAACGTAGGAGACATGGCGTGGCATTCACAGTCTTTAATGACAAAAACACAGAACAATCCACAACTGGCGCTGGGCAAAAACACATAGAAACAAGTAGAACCGACAAATACAAA
Source organism: Sinocyclocheilus anshuiensis (assembly GCF_001515605.1). Taxonomy (NCBI): domain Eukaryota; kingdom Metazoa; phylum Chordata; class Actinopteri; order Cypriniformes; family Cyprinidae; genus Sinocyclocheilus; species Sinocyclocheilus anshuiensis. The sequence goes on from NW_015537958.1 coordinate 251,969, forward strand.
CTGAACAGACTGCGGCTTATAAGGACTGGATAACGAGGGACAGACAGGTGCGGGGAATCAATTAATAATCAAACTAAACAAGGACAGGAACAAGACCAAATAAGGCAAAACAGGAACTGAAACACATGACAAAACAGGTCAAATCCTGACAAGCAGTTCATGTGTGTGACATGGCTAACAGAGAGTGGAAATTCGCTACCCTCTTGTACCAGTTAGGCCTATACAGGTGCATCTCAATAAATTAGAATGTCGTGGAAAAGTTCATTTATTTCAGTAATTCAACTCAAATTGTGAAACTCGTGTATTAAATAAATTCAATGCACACAGACTGAAGAATTTGAGTTGAATTACTGAAATAAATGAACTTTTCCACAACATTCTAATTTATTGAGATGCACCTGTATGTTTCTTAATGCAAACCACCCTAGAGGACTGCAGTCTCCCTTGAGATATAAAGAGATCAAACATTGGTTTGAGTAACTAGTTTTAGCAGGGTTAGCAGTGTTAGCGGAGCTCGTCACTATGGAAAAGTTCCTCTGTGCTTTATTGTGTGGCTTTTGGGTATCCCCAGGCAACGGCCATGGAGGAGACCTCAGTTTGAAATGTAGGCCACAGTGTGGGCCCTCCACAGTAAATTAGTCTGCCTTCCACAAGCTCAAACTCCAAAGAGGAAAGCAGGCTCCAGTTACAACCCATCAGAGCAGCAGGTCCGAGGTAGAGAGATGAGATATCAGGGTCACACACATGACTCTCTCCATGTGATGAAGTGTACAGATGCTGTGGGGGAGCAACAGGGGTGGATTAAACTCAAGATTCCACACAAACAGTTCAAGTATGTCTCTCAAGAGGTCAAAAGGTTCATGATGCGTCTTACTATTTCCTCTCTGTCAGAATGCAACTGGGGCTGAAAGTAAGAGTTTCAGACGAATGTTTTCAGACACATAAAACCAGTGGACCTCATTTAGCTTTGCTTGAGGACTCCGCTAGCTAGTATTTGGCATTTTTCATATAATTTAAATTGTACGAATTTGCGACCAATTTGGCAAATATACCAAAACAGCTGCATTTTGTTCATGAGACTGGGTTGTATAAACTACATTTTCCTGTTTTGTTGCTATAGTATGTGTCCTTGTGTTACTAAGTCTGTGTGCAACAAATTCTCATTGAAATATCACCGCAGCCATCGCATATGAGCTCATGATATTTTATTCGCCTTTCACTCCTTAATAGTTTCTGTCACTTTAATTCTCGTTTCTAATAACAGTGAAATAGCAATAAATGTCTATTATCTACCATAAGCAAATATGCTGATATCAAATTTAAGCAAAATGAGGTATCATTCTGCAAATGTTGCATATTCACTGTGTGCTGAATTGTAGTTCGAAACTGTGTAAATCTAATGGTATTGCTAAATGTATACTGTAAATGTAATGTATTGTCGGGCTCCCCAAATGACGTTTCAGTTTTTTTTGTTTGCTTGTTTATTTATTTATTTTTAAAAGTTTTCTAAAATTAGATGCACATTATAAACAATGATCATGCATAGTTTTAGGACAACAAAATTTTGCTTGCCAGCTGTTATTTATTTATTTATATTTGCTTTTAACAGATTTTGCATTTGAACAGCAACCATGTCTTTGGATTATCTGCATTGACCATTAAAAAAACCCACATTGTCCTGCAACTAATTACAGTGGACACTGATTGAACACCCTATGTTGAAAAGACTGACATTGCTGGCCACCAACATTCAGTATGTTGGGTAGACTGGATTAACCAGCAAGCCTCTCTTGATCAACCAGCTTCATTAAAAAAAAAAAAAAAAAAAAAACAAATAAAATAAAAAAATTAAAATAAAATTAAATAAATAAATTCCAGCTAGACTAAAAATCCAGTTTATTAGACCAGTTTGTTAGTATGGAAATCAATGCTGATCTAAGCTGCTCATTTCAGTTGGGACTGTAAACAAGATTTATTGTATATATATAAAAAAATTAAAATAAAATAAAATAAATAAATTCCAGCTAGACTAAAAATCCAGTTTATTAGACCAGTTTGTTAGTATGGAAATCAATGCTGATCTAAGCTGCTCATTTCAGTTGGGACTGTAAACAAGATTTATTGTATATATAAAATAAATCAAGCGAAGCTATTTATGCTGTTGAGTGGTATTTTTTAGTGCTTTGCAGTGTGGTGAGTGATTCAGGAACACACACACACACACACACACACACACACACACACACACA
>NW_015537958.1:254512-254678 GCF_001515605.1 Sinocyclocheilus anshuiensis
TAGGTGTAATGGTTTTTCTGCTATACAGACCGTATATTCTATTGCCCTACACCTAAACCTACCCCTTACAGGAAACTTTGTGCAGTTTTAGATTTTCAAAAAACTTAATTCTGTGAGATTGATTAGCTTGTTTACCCGTGGGGACCTCAATTTAGGTCCCCACTGT